>NC_089722.1:33832993-33983997 GCF_035083965.1 Branchiostoma lanceolatum | reverse complement strand
GAAGTTCCGGGTTACAATCTTATCATTTCACCGATCTTGTGCCCGTAAATTGCAAAAAATAATCAGGAAATGATACTAATGTCGTAGAAAGACAAAGTCAATTCCAAATTTAAAAAAAAAACAAGATGTGAAAGAACAGAAAATCTATTGTATGGTATACCATACTCTGTGTGTTTAGTCATTTGTTCAATCAGTTTTAATGATGAATGAAGGCAACTTTTTTGCTAAACTTTTTTATTCACACACTCGCGTCATGAGTTTTGGGGTTGCCGGAGGATGGCATCCATATAATCGAGTCAATATATGGCTTTACTTGCAACTAAATGACATACAGACAGACTAGCTTACCTCCGAGTGAGTCTTCCTCACAAACTCAATCTCTTCCTGTGCGACCGCCAGCCTGCTCTCAAAGCCCGCACGCGCCGCTGTGATGATTTCCAGTTCCTAAAAAAGTATGGATTATTTTAAGGTGGTAAAGTAAAACGTTCTTTATACCCCATTCCTCGAGGACGGCGCTCTCGCCGCGCGCTCTATGCGACCTCAGCGCTCAACGAATTTCATTTTTTTTTTAAAAACGAACTTTTTACGCTTTGTGCGTTTTGTTGTCTTTTCAGTCATACTTCTACGTTGCATAATATTCCAATTAAGTAATCAAGGATTAGACAAATCTGACGTAGTCAGGAGAAAAAACTTACCATCTTGTGCTTCTCAATGTCAGCCTTCAGCTCTGAGCGCACTGATATCTGGTCCTCGCACCTATAACAAAACACGTGGACCATGCTTAGTAACGTTAATAACCGATCGACTGACCAACAGACCGACCGACCCACCGATTAGCAAGCCAACCAACCAACCAACCAACCAACCAACCAACCAACCAACCAACCAACCGACCGACCGACCGACCAACCAACCAACCAACCAACCAACCAACGTCATACCAACCAATGCGATGAAGAAATAAAGAAACGATTTGTTGAAACCTTGAAATGCCAAGAAATGCGTAGTTAATGGAAAGTAATGAATTTGAAAGTAATGATATAACGTACTTTCCCTGCCACTCCTCCGCCTGTGTCTGCCAGCTGTTCCTCTCCACCTCCACCTGGGCCTTCTCCTTCGACAGCTCGTCCACCTTAGTCCGCAGCTCCTTCAGCATCTCTTCGAACTTTGCCTTGTCGACGGGAGCGGCTTTGACCTGGGCGGCCTGCAGCTGAACCTCCAGGGTGGCGTTGCTCTCGTTCAGGGCTCGCACCCTGTCGATGTAGGTAGCGAAGCGGTCGTTGAGGATGCCGAGCTCTTTCTTCTCGCTGGCGCGGGTCATCCTGGCGTCGCTGAGAGTTTGTAGCGCGCCTTCGGAAGTGGTTACAACGGTCTTTCGTGACACCTGAGCGGCCATGCTTTCCTGGTGTGAGCTTCGAACAGGCCTGGAGGAGAACTGGCTGTCAGAACCTGGACGGTCTTACCAGAGAGCCGTAGACGGTGGGTTCTGAGCTATACCGGCCAGCGGGTGTTTAAGCCTTTGAGCCGTCCATATTTGTTTAAGTTCATCAGTGTAACCACCCTCTGTCAATCATTTAGTCAAGAAGGCGTTTCATTGGTGATGTGTTGTGTACAGTGATGCGGGAGGGTCCCTGTGCATACAAGTGTTGAAGAAGCCACCAGAAATGGCCTAAAATGCAGACAGATGTCATTGACTAATGATGTCCGGTCAAGAGCTGACTAGGACGATGTGAGGGGCATTCCGGAACCCAAATATGTGGGGCAATCAAATAGCCAATGTAAAGGATGAAGACAGCCTTCTATTTATGAACTTTGAGATTTGAAAAAGATGTACCCATGTCTACGATGAATTTAGAATGCATTTATGGCTGTAACCTCTCCATGAACCTTTACCTCTGGCCTCCGAGGCTTCGGGAAGTTGAAGAGGTCATGTCTAAGGAATCAGAGAGTTGCAATCCTCTACAGCACGGCACTTTAAGACCTTGACATAATAAGTAATTCCGGGGTACTGTAGGTGTTCATTGCTGTACGGACGTATTTTTAATACTTTGTAGGAAGGATGATACGAGTAACTGGAAAACAAAGGTAAAGTAGTGTGTTATTGTTATGTTAAATTTATGTTACGTTTCAATTCAATATATACCACTGGACACGTTATCTGAGAAATACCAGACGCTTCATGTGTCCGTACAGCATCATTTCTCTTTGATCAAATTTTGCACAATGTTGACATATAAGTTCTGTTATTTGGGGTAATCAAATGTTTGATGTAGTTTCCATACCACTGTGGAGATTCTGCGCAAACTTTTTACGCTGGATCAAACCTTATTCGTTCATATTTATCTCCGTTGTGTATTTTGAATCTCTGATTTATGTCTTAGACAAAATTCTGCAAAATCCTGTACAACGCCTCAACGGAAGGAAACGTGGGGAAATTTACGGTCTTTGAAGTGCCAGTATCATAGTATGTAGGGCAGGTAAATGTTTGATGTGGACACAGTGTTGAATTTGACACGATGCCTGGGAATCTTAAGAATCACATGTACGTAATGTATCAATAATACACTCGGACCACTTATATTGCTAGATTGCTGTGCACACTTGCACACCAAGCTTCAAATTTTTAAAAAGTTGCCAAGAGCAAGGCGCATAGGGAATGACGGTGTCAGTGAATCTGTCGCAGTTTTCACGCAACCAAATGTTCTTTCCAAATCGATAGTTGCGAAATTGTTATAAATTTACTTTTAGACATTGCATTAGTCATATCCATGTGACTGCCGGTTGACACTTGCCCGACTCAGTAGATACAAAATGATATACTGTAACAGTAATTGTTTTTACTGACTTGAAGACTGTGCGCCCAAAAGCAGCGGTTCAGAACATACCTTCAGACAATGTCTGAACACTTCAGTAACTGACGTAAAACGTAACATGATTTCATTATAATGTTTCTGGCCGCTGTCCTTCTTGATTATCATACCTTGGTGTTATCTTCAAATTTCTAAAGGCCTCAAAGATGTTCAGAAGTAATGATATGATTACATTTACAACCGGGACCCGGCCGGGCTTTTTGCGGAAACGAGAAAAGGTATACATCGATAAATAGTCATAGATTATGCCAATTACCATTCTTAAACGTTTCGGGTAATCATACTTTTCGTTCCCGCAAACTGCCCGGTCGGTTTGTGACCATAGCATACGACCGGTATGGCATCAGATAATTAGTCAAGATGTCTGAAATCATACACTGAGTTATGGTAGGGTCACATTTCCTAACCGGGGCCCGGTCGGGCTGTTTGCGGAAACGCAAAATCAAAGTGTATGTCAATAAATTTGCACACGCTATGCTCTTAGATGATTTTGGGTACGTTTTGTGTTTTTGTTGTCTTTAATATCATACTTTTCGCTCCCAAAGACTACCCGGCCGGGCCCCGGATTTGAAATGTGACCCTAGCATAAACGGTTGATGAAGGACATACTTAGATGTCTTCTGTATGCAGTTTGAACCCTACAACCCACATAATAGTAGTTCACTTAATACTATATTTTTTAAAGACGTTCACTTGTTCAAGACGAAATGAATACCTTCGTTCTTGGTATGTTTTATTATAATATTAGGCTCTTGATCCTTTGCTTATGAAACGCTTTCAACATAAAACATAACGTATATCAACAACATCTACTCTGACTTTGTGAGCATTAGCACTGGTGCTGAGTTTTAACCTGTTACATTCTAATTGATTATGTAACCTATCTGTGTATGTATCCATGGACACCTGAAAATAACAGGTCAAGGGACCTGATCAGTGTATCTACTGGTGAAATAGATAAATGAAGTAAAGTTTGTCGTCATATAGCTTACCATACGCTTAGTTAACACATGATGGAAAACATGTTTTCTGTTTGTCTAAAAACGTCTAATCGTCTAAAAACTACATCAATGTTCCAATAGACCGATCCCAAAGCCACGCCCCCTGTTCGATTCGAACACCTCCGTCAAAAACAGGGTTTGACGGACCAAACATGGCCGCCGCGGCTAGTTTGAAAATAATGCCACTGACTTCGGTTTAGCTTTTGTGGCACTGAAACCCTTTCAGAGCGGGCCAAATAATAATGCTATGTATTCTTTGTTGAAGGCTGTATCCACCGGGTAGAGTTGTTCAAGGAGGGAGTAGATGTAGTTGCGGTGAGAGCGTAATGTTTTCGGTCAATGTTAAAGCAGTATGCGCCGCATAGCTTTCCCTTGCCGGTGGGCATCAGCGCCCAGTTTCTGACAAGCAGCCGATGCACGTGTAAAACAGGGTTCATATATCTGTGACAGGGTTCCCACTGTATTGACTGCATGCTAGTATTTAGTAACTAAGAATTAAAATGCATCCTTTTACTTCCCTGTTCACTTTCAAGTTAGCCAGTTTCACACACCAGTAACTGAAGAGACGAAACTCTGCGCTAGCGGACTTTGTAGTAGTCAGCATGTGGTACAAGTTTCTTCTCCTTGAGTGCCCGATCTATTTTCTTTTTAAATTCGTTTTTGTTCTGAGCATGCATTCAACCAATACAGTTGAAAACCTGTCCCAGATATACGTACCCTGCTTTACACGTGCAATTTCTGCCCCGCCAACGCTGTTTTTGACGGAGGTCAGGGGGCTCTATGGGTCTTCTATTCGTTCGATATGGTGTTCGACAGGATCGGTCTATTTTGAATTCAAACTTTATTGTTGAATATAGTCATACTTTTCAATATGCAGGAACAGTTTGTCTGGCTCTTATCATGTAATTATCAAGAAATCATCTAGAATTCAAGTGATCGCAGCTGTAACGTTTTCAATGTTTTTATTCTTCAATTTACAAAGCACTCGCACAATGACATGCACAAGATAACATACAAAATAGTCGAAGTATATTGTGACAGAGTTGCAATTCCATACTCGTTATCTTTTCAGTTAAATACCGGTCTCTGGAGATACTGATCATCCATGTCGGTTGACTGGCTAATTTAGTAAACCCAAAAATGCACATTGTACGACCGACATTTGTCAGAACTGAATATCTTTAACTACACAAGTTGGTAAATCCATTACATATCTCAACATTTAAAGTATATTCGTGCAATGCTTGTAAGCCAGTGAAGCTGCGAATACAATGCTTGATTTACGTATCTTTGATACTTTTGATACTTGCTTCTGCTTTTCTTATGACCGATCATGGCGAAGACAAGGAGGTTCGCAGTGAGACGGTCGAGTTGCCTAATAATGAATTGTCGTTCGATTAGCATTGGCAATGCTTTGATGTTCAACATCTGTCACAGTTGTTGGATTCAGCACACAATGTAGACATCCTACTGCTCCGGTTATGCTTAAAGGTTCAATGATCCGAGGATGACCTGTGAGGCAATAAGCAAGTATGTGAATTAGACAGTTCAAACAATGAGATGTGATAGAGATATGTGACTCTGATTGTTGAGGTTCTGGACCAAATAGTTTGGGGTATAATATATATTGTATCGTCGATGCTATAGGTGTAAACAACATTTCCTTTAGTCATTCTTTATTAAAGGTGCTCACTGCAAGATTGGGACGATGTTAGCGTCAGTTTCCTGGGCATTTATTAACACATTACGTTGAATCAAGCTTATGGCGTTGTACAGCTATTTAGGGAGTAATATGAACATGTAGAAAAACTGCTGTTTTCATCCATGGCCAGCTAGCGTGTATCTATTTGTACCACCAAAAAAAAGGGACGTTGGTGCGGGTTGCCTAGGCACACTGACATACATTCATAGTTTTACTGACCTTCTCGTTGTGTGCGAGTTACATTGGTCTGCAGCATGTACAGTATTAGAACATTCCTCTCTGGGTGGTCATCGTTATTTGTTGGACACCGGTAGATGAAGATGACGAGCTCTGCGAATAGAAGTCAACGCTAAGTCATGTTTTATTTAATCAACTACGTCTACAACGTAAAAGACTTTGATGTCCTTGAGAATGGTTTCTCTTTCACTTTATGTACAGTTTTGGGTTATCAACTTCTCATTACGTCTTGATTAAAGATTCCCTGCTCCACAAAACCTTAAATTCCTTCCAAAGTCTTGTTCTATCCAAGAAGAGGTTGTTGCAGGGAAGATTTTGACTTTCTTATTATATGCCCCGCTTTCTTGTCCGACCACCTCAACAACCTGTCGCAGACTCAAAGTCCTTCCCCGTGCCCCTAAGTTCATCTATCACTGAATTGGTGAAGGAGATGGTTGTTGGGGAGTTTGGACACAAACAGGGTGCATCATAAGAATGTCACAACCTTCACAATCAAGCTCTGCTAGAGAGAAACTTCACCTGGCTTTGCAGGGTCTCAGTGCTGGTCATGACGGTGTTGAGCTGGCCTCGCAGCTCAGACAACTCCTTACAGGAGGTGATGAGTTCACCCCTGGCGGCCAGCATCGTCTTGCTGTCCCGCTCCCGTTCGAGCTCAAGCTCGGTGAACTGTGAGGAAACACAAACAGGAAGATTGTACCTCAAGTCAGTTGCTAGTAATGGACATTCACTGCTGGTATACTTTCATTTCAATGACGTCGTGTTGGCGTAGCGGTTAAGGTGCTTGTCACGTAATACGACTTTCCAATTTCTACCCAGGTGTAAAAATGGGTGCCATACTCCAGTTGAGGAGGCAAAAATCGATGAAAGGAGAGCGTCGGGCTTTGCCTTCCAACCGTGCCCTAACGGTGGATAACAACGTTAACCCACTGCTCCTACGGCATGCCTTCATTTTATACTTCCATTCTTTGAATCAATACTGACAAACCTGCTACATTTTGTTACAAAACTGCCAGTTTTTTTGTTTGTTTCTGACCAGAAATTCTCTTGGCTTTATCACAGCAAACATAACATAGCCATCAAAACAAATGTCAAAGATCCCGATGCATGGCAACACAGCATGTAATTTTTTTGTGTTTCACCTTCTCCTTGTACTTGGCCTCTGCTTCCTCCTGAGTGTCCCGGCAAAAGTTTTCGTAGATCTGCCGCAGGTCATACAGTTCAGCGATGACATCAGGTCCAGCTTCCTGGGTCTGCTCCACGGCGACAATGGACAGGCTCTGGTTCAACTGGTCTTGAAGTTGTTTCAGTTCCTGCAATTTACAATTAGGAACTCATGGGAATATCCAGATTTATGACATTTCCAAGGCATAGATAGCTCTTTGTTCTTTACCCGGTTAGGTCCCCATTGTACCGGACGGCGAACGCGCTTCGACCGCGTTGTACCCCAATAGGGATTTGTGTAACTCTTTTAATTAAAATCATGTGATCATGTAAAAGCATGTCTAAAATGACAACAAAACACACAAAGCGTAAAAAGATACCTTTTATACACAAGAAATTCGTTAAAATTTGTCAACTCGCTCGGTCGCGATGCGGCCGCAGCTAGGTCACCGCCCTAGTAGAATGTAGCTATTAGTAAGTGTAAGTAGAGTGTAACTAAGCAATGAATCGTGGCCTGAAGGAATGCTTACACTTATATTGTAAAATTGACACGTACCTGCTTGTGAACCGTCACCATGAAATCAATCTCTTCCTGCATAGTAGCAAGCTTGTACTGGAGGTCCACACGTATCAGTGTAACAGCATACAGGTCCTAGAAAAAAGGGAAGAAGATAAATCCTATACATTGATAACTTTGCTACTAAACAGGAAGAATACTGTACAATAAGATATTGCAAACATGGTAAGAACAAGAATCAGATCCATAATTTGATTGGGTATCGACCTGACATGTTAGCATAAGACTTACTTTATTGAGCTTTGCAACCTCAGTATTCAGCTCGGCATGCCAGGCCGCCTCATCCTCCCACCTGTGTAGCAACAAACAGTCAGAAAACATTCAGTATATAGTTGACAACACAGATGGACATAATCATTTCAACTGCTCGACACCTTCTCTTTCCAACTGTGCAGGTAGTGAGCGTTTCCTACACCCATCACTTGCCACATTACTTTTCTTCCATGGAAATGTTACGCTTACAAGACAGGCCTTACTGAATAAATCGGAGCTTGTGCCAAAGCATCTTACTTTTTATTATATTCCTCAGCCTGATCCCTCCATTTGTTCCTCTCCAGCACCATCTTGGCCTTGTCTTCGGACAGCTCGTCGACCAGCTTCCGCAGGTCTTTGGTCTCCTTCTCGTACAGCGCCTTCGTGTGTGCGGTCGTCTCAGTCGCCTGTAGCTTCAGAACCTGCGCCTCCAGTGCGGAGTTGCGTTGTTGGAGGGAGCGCATATTCTGGATGTAGGAGGCGAAGCGGTTGTTCAGGGAGGACAGTTCCTCCTTCTCTTGGGACCGGGCCTTGCGGGCGCCGGCCATGGTCTGCAGCGCGCCGCCCGCCCCTCCCAGCGAAGTGATGACATTGCCCGCTCTGATGGACCGTGTTCTTGCCTTGAACGATTCGGCTTCGCCTCTGTCGGCCAGAGAGGATCTCACAGAGCTACGAATCGCCTCGCTCGTTTTCGGTTGAGTCGTTACGACGGACATTTTGGTTTGACTTGATTCGACCGTAGCTTCTTCTTATCTTTTGTGGATAGTGTAAGGCCACCAAGGAAGAGGTTTTGGCGCACTGCTGCCTTTTACTGAAAACTTCTGCCAGGGATATCACTCTGCAGCCGCCCTTTTTTTCTCGGATTGTATTTTAAGATCAACTACGTAAGCATCACCTGTCAATCACTTCGTCCATGTCCAACCAGGCACATCAGCTAATCCATACGTGACAGCACACATGGAGGGCAAAGGACGTCACAAACTAATGCCTTATATGGACATACCATTTCGCCAAGACGGACTAATGACATTTTTCTTAGACATTAACACGCGGATGACCTCTGCTTAGCACCGAGGTGGACTGTTGCCTTGAACTTCTTGCTTCCCTCTTCCTACAGCATAAGAGATCATTAAAATACATGTAGGCCAAAGAGCATATTACCAGTCCATTACCCATTCGCCTGTACTTCCTATCCCAGCTCGCAAAGCCACGTTTGGCACCTTTGTGCAACGATGATGAACATTTGACTTTTCCTCTTCTTTTGAGAAAAAGGAACTTTGTACATTCACGAGTGTTAAAAGGGTGTCGCCTTGAATCATATCAAATATTTAGTTGCCCTAAATACTAAAGACCTGCAATATTTCTACTCATCGCATTCTATTTTGATGAAACCGTACTCTAGGTACGTTTACAAATGAAATGACGACTTAATCTAATGCATGTAGATAAATTACCAATAAATCCCGTTATTGAAGGACGAAGGTTCGGGTATAGTAACAAAACGATTCAGAGCACATCTTTTCCACTAACAAGATACAAGCATGTTTTCCCTCAAACATTTGATTGCCCTACATACTCTTCAGCTCATCAGCAGTTCACGCATAACTTTCTATATGAAGCCATAGGGTGGGAACGAAAGGTCGCGAACCTGTGACGTGTTTACACATTGGGGCCTGATATGTCCTCTGTAAACTTGGTTGAACCCAGTAAACTATCTGGTGTTTCTATAATCTGGAACAGCGTTGTTAACCAATGGCAAGCATCGTGAGCCAAAGAGATTGACAGCAAGTGACTATGTGATTAAAGTTAAAACTGTGTAAAGAAGCTGTGTACCGGGTAGATGCTCTAGCACCGGTACTGACAACGCCTCGAGGGTCGTGCTCAGACGCCAGTTTCAAAATCAAGACAAGGTCGAAGATCTAAGGAAACGCCATGGCTAGCAAAGCAGCACGAGCGGGCGTTGGCGGTGCAAAGCCCGTTGTCGCCCCCGCCATCCCGACCGAAGGAGCGCTGCAGACCCTCGCTGACGCCAGGGCGACCCGCAGCAGTGAGAAGAGGGAGCTGGTGGTCCTGAACGACCGCTTCGCCAACTACATCGAGAAGGTGCGCTCCCTGCAGGAGCGGAACACCAAGCTGACGACCCAGATCAGGATCCAGGAGGCGCGGGAGGAGACCGACATCGCGGAGCTGTACGAGACGGAGCTGACGGAGCTGAGGGCGCTGGTGGACCAGCTGACTCAGGAGAAGGCTCAGCTGGACGCCGAGAGCGCCAGCTGGCAGGCACGGACTCAGGAGTGGCAGGCCAAGTAAGTCCACAGTATCCTCTTTCATGTTTCACTCCATACCGTAGGTTTACGAATATCATTGAACATAGCTTTTGACCAGAAACTAGAATGTACTGATCGTTTTAACTGACCATGACAGTTTCAGACTCAATATGAGGTTATTAGGGCTAGAGCAAATTGACGTTGAAATGAACATTTATCGATGTGACTACTCGTCAGGTGCGAGACCGAGACTGCCACGACTGAGGCCATGCGGACAGAACTGGCAACGGTCAAAACGGTGGGTCTTCTCTTTCCGCTAAATCCCCATATTGCTGATATGCTATGGATATATCCAACTGTTTAATGCGATCTTTTATATCTATTGTGTTCTTCTAATTTCTCATCCCATTTAGTCACTAGTCTAACTATTTGACCGTTGGGGTACCACAGAAGATCTGGCAACCAGTTTTCTCCTCCCTTCTCGGTTTTCTGTTCATCTTAGTGTTTCAAGTAGTTTCATGCCTGTCAGTTCTTTGATATTATCCCTCGTCGCCTACCTATCTTTTTCCTCCCTGGACGCTTCCTTGCTCGTTTTGGCTCATACCGATCACCGTGACACGTAGTCGTACCACTTCAGTTTTCATTTCTTTACTGTGGTGAGGAGGTGTTATGGTCTTACGGACCGATGTTCGTTTAACTCTAGATCTGTATTGTACGTCAGTATTTTAGATGGCTCCCGGCATAGAATCTTCCGGAAGCATTTCTTCGTTCACTGTGTACTGTACATATTGTAATGGTATGCTAGGTACATGCAAACAGTTGTTCAAAGAGATAAGAGGTTCTGCAATCTGTTTTCCAGGAGGTAGATGCGGCGACTGTGGGGCGTGTTGGAGTGCAAAACAAGCTGACCACCGCGCAGGAGGAGATTGAGTTCCTCAAGAGGGTCTATGATGAGGTAGGCATGTCCTTGTCACCGTGAATAACTTCATCAGGTTGGTTAATGACTGTATAGCAAAGATCTGTATTTACAGCCACATATTCATCAAGAGCCGACGTTTCGATGATCGTCTGTCATCTTCTTTAGGGCAATTCTTACTGGTTCACTGTGCCCTGACTATGTATGTGACAATACGTTACGTTTGGGACCGCATTGTTAGCAGTAACACTTACTTCAGTGCACAGTGAACAAGTCAGAATTACCTTGATGAAGATGGCAGACGGCTCTTGTTAAATATGTGGTTTTGAATAAAAAGACTTTGCTATTCATGTCTTCGTCACGTTAGAACCATCCCGGAATTGTATTTGTGCTCCAGATAAACAGTTAAGGATTATGGAATTTTTTGAACTCAAGCTTGACGCTGTAGATAAAAGACACATGTATCGAATAATACGACTTTTGAATACAAAAGAAAGAACAAACATCCATCGAATGCTTTGTTACTTAAACGTTTAAGTTGCACTGAACTTAGACAGACTGTACACTCAATCAATTAATTTCCGAATCCGCGGGCATCAACTGGCGATACATTTCGGCTGTAGACATATCTCTATTATAACAATGTATTGTATTCATACAATACCATACATACTGCTATACACTCACAACGATAATCAGATATCCTTACCATGTAAGTTTTGCACCATTACAGGAGACGCGTAAGGTGCAGTACCAGTTGAACCAGACCGTGGCCATTGTTAAGACCGAGGCTCCGATCATCACTGGACCTGACCTGAGCGAGACTCTCCGTGAGATCCGCATGCAGTACGAGATCATTGGACGGGCCAACAGGGAGGAGGCCGAGGCCAAGTACAAGCTCAAGGTGAGACCATTACCAATACTGTGATCACAATCAGAAAAAGGGTCCCCACCGGGGAGTTTTCGGAGTTTTTTTTCTTTTTTACTTTCGGGCGTGACCCCTAGCTAGCCCCGTTGGACACCCTGCGGCTATCGGGCTATTTTGGCGCATGTCCGGGTCCTCAGATGTATTTAACTCGTAGTTAGAATATTACCCCAGGACCTGGTGACGAATTGACGCCGTAGGACCATGAAAAGTGAGAAAAAAAGATATGTTATACCGTACCTCACATATATAAAGCGATATCCTAATTATTGGCACTATTCCAAAGTACAATTGTAAATATACTTCCTTGTATACTACTTATTTGTCAACATTGTTATCTTACACTATCTGTTTTCTTTTTCTATAAACAGATTATGTTGCAAATAGCCCTGGGGCAAGGACTCTGGCTAAATATTGACGTAATATTCGAGTTGCATGAACATTGTTGTGTATAATGCATATAGCCAGACGAGTTATGATTCTCGTCCTCTTGAACGGTAGGAAAAATGCCTTTAGTCCAATATTCAGTCATAACTCATAACAAATATTTCAAAACAAAACAAAGCATATTATCTAACGTTGGTATTGTTTTCTTTTTTTCCAGTTCAGCGAGTTGGCCCAGCAGCGGGAGCTGGATAACGAGGCTCTGGTCTCCGCCCGGTCCGAGCTGACCAACCTGAAGAGGATGCTTCAGTCTATCGTCACCGAGACAGAGGCACTCAAGAACAAGGTTGGGTCATCGCCTTACCTTGGTTATGCTACGGTCACAATTGGGCAAAGGGGCCCCAATGGGTAGTTAACAGTTTGTTTATGTGCAATTTCGGGCGTGGCCCCTGGGAACACTCTGTGACTACCGGGCTATTTTTGGCACGGCCGAGCTCCGGGTTGATTTTAACTCGGAGTTCAAATAAGCCCGTGACCCGTTGACAAATAGACGCCGAAGCTTATCATGGGATCACCGAGAGGTACCTCCCAGTTTTCGTAGTCCACCGGGACAAATTTGTGACTTCGACGCCCGGCCGGGGCTACACCCTCTACGGGCACGTTGACCGTAGCATTTCAGCAACATTCCACTCGGGCGGCGACCTCCCTGCAACAGAGCTATTTGACAGATCGATCAGCGAATTTCATAGATTAAAAACGAACCTTTTTTTGTGTTTGTGTGTTTATTGTGTTTTCAGTCCACTGTAGTATGAAATCAGAGAGAAAGTAAAAAAAATGATGTGTCTTCTTTACTAGACCGGGTCCCTGGAGACGAACATCGCGGAGACAGAGGCCCGCCGTCTGAAGGAGATTGAGGAGTACAAGCTGGCGATCGGCGAGCTGGAGCAGCAGATCGAGAAGATGAAGCTGGAGATGACGCAGCACACCGTGGAGTACCAGGAGCTCATGAACATCAAGATGGCGCTGGACGTGGAGATAGCGGCCTACAGGAAGCTGCTGGAAGGGGAGGAGTTGAGGTGGGGTTATTTTCGTAATAACAATGACCTTTATCACATGAATATTCAATCTCAATATGGGCTAATGTTGACATATTTGGATCTTATAGAATCTGAAAAGACTTATGCTCAGAAAATAGAATCTATATCGCCATCGTAAACGCCCATCGCTATTCATATTGTAAACACTCATTTCTTGCAATTTTCTTGTTTGAATGATTTCCACTATACAGGCTCTTCAGCGAAGCCCAACCAAAATGTCAAACGTGAGGTCAGCAGTCAGGTGAGGCGTGAAGTCACGATGGAAATCAAGTCCAGCTAGAGAGGAAGTACTTGAATCGGATGACGTAAAGCTGTGTGACGTCGTATTACATCATTAGCATATATCATCATTTTAATCGTAGCATGCAACGTGTGAACATTTGTTTAAGTCAAACTTGTACGAATAAATCATGAAATTCAAGAGGCTTCTGAAGAATAAACATTTGCTTTGGTAGACCATGACCTAGTGCTATTGTCAATGAATGATTTTTCTTCTTCATTTATGAACTGGAGATAGACATTCGAGAGGTAGCCTTACTATGCTACGGTCACAATTGGAAAAAGTGTGGCGATTAAAAATTATTGCCATAGCGAAGGTGTCTGGGTTGATCTTACTGTCATGTAAGGAAAGTATCAACGTAGCACTTATAGTTCTGCCATAATATTTGTTCAAATCGCACTTAGAAATCAGAGAGGCCTCTGCCAAGTTTTTTGAGTCAACAGAGGTTTTGTTGGTGGGAGGCATGATGTTCAGCACGTTCTTGAGATAATAGATCAACTGTGGTAGGTTGAAAACCCTTTCCAAAGCTAGAATACTAGATTCGGTGCCCTGAGAACTCCCTGACACACTCCCACCAGTACGAAATCGGAAACCACTTAAGTAGGTCATCTGTCATCGACCTGCGTGCTGGGATGCCAGACCGTGCTAAAGAAGGTATAGAATGACAGGCGGGCGGACGGATTCCATACATTCCTGTGCAATTCTGGGAATTCTTGTAAAACGGGCGTAAAATATACTATTAAGCTCGCTCTTAAAGGGCGCCAGACATTTGGAGATAACTTAGTCTTATCATATGTAACAATAGTATTATTATTATTAACAAGGCTAGAAGAGCAACATGTTATTACCCTTAAGATGTGGTACAGCTCTAACGACTCCCTCCTGATCAAAGATTTCGACGACACCGTGGGCAGCATCCGGATAAACTTGGAGCGACCTCCGAGCGAGATCCGTTTCCTTGTGGACGACGCTTCCTTAAAGGAGTTCATGTCTCCCATCACCGACTGGAGGTCTGAGGCAGACGCACGGATAGAACAGATCCGCAAGAGAGACGTCAAACTCCGGTGAGAAGAAATGAGAAATTATACATAACCTATTTAATGATATTTGACAAGATTCAGAAGCTGGTAGCATACGTAGACAAGGATTTGTTCACATTTGCGAATATTTTCATCGGGTTGGTGAATGACTGAATGGCAAAGTTCTTTATTCACAACCACATATCTAACAAGAGATAAAACGTTTCGATAACCGTCTGTCATCTTCATCAGGGCAATATGCTGACTAGTTCACTAGCTATAGTGCAAAGTGAGCCAGTCAGAACTCTCCTGATGGAGGTCGCAAACGCACATCCAAACGTCGATTCTCATTATCTCCATGAAAAATGGAGATATAGTTTTGAGCGTGTCTGTTTGTCTGTTTGTCATCTGTTTGGCAACCATGTTGTGAAGTTGGCACCAAGAAATGCATGGTGCACCAACTGCAGAATTTACATATACGTGCACGCCGACAGAAGACCGAATCGCTTGAAATTGTCACCATAAAATTTTAACTGTACTATGATATTTTACTGTATAGTTGCTGTATAGCACGGTATTTTGCTGTACTTCACAGCGCAATTCAGGAATCCAATGCAATTAATGGTGACCTGTCATCATTTGTAAACATTTGTAAACAGTTGTTAACAGTTGTAAACATTTGTAAACTTTTGTAAACTTTTGTTAAATTTTGTAAACATTTGTAAACTTTTGTTAACATTTGTAAACTTTTGTAAACTTTTGTAAACATTTGTAAACTTTTGTGAACTTTTATAAACAGTTGTAAACTTTTGTAAACATTTTGAACTTTCGTTAACATTTGTAAACTTTTGTAAACTTGTGTAAACTTTTGTAAACATTTGTAAACTTTTGTAAACTTGTGTAAATTTTTGTAAACATTTAGAGATGTAGTTTTGGGTGTGTCTGTGTGTGTTTCCGGACTACTGTAAGCAGCATAACTCAAGTACCTCTTGATATGATGGAATTACGATGATATTCGGTATATGGGCGGGTGTTGAGAAGCCAAAATTCAAGGTCTATTTTGGGCCCCCTGGTAAGTGACCTTGGTACTGCAGCAGAACTTTTTCTATCTTTTGACCTATGGTCTTGATTGTTTGTGTCAGATAGCTTGTGATGTAATGAATAAGTGGTTAAGGTTTGGGCCCCTGGCAGCTTATTCTGGAACTGCATGGGCGTTATTGTGAAAATCTTCTAAGGAGAATAACTGAACAGAGGAATGTTAGATTTCCATATTTAGTATACAGGTAGCTTGGACAGAGATGTAAGTAATGAAGTGCAAATAATGCTAATTGGGACTTAATTGGGGCTTGCTCATTCGCCCCCCCCCCCCGTCATAATTTCCGAACGGTATGATGTATCATCGACATATTTGCAGGGAGTGATGGTCACGTCAAGTCTTATAAATTCCTGTAATTTTGTTGACGTTATGACGTTATATGTCGTAATTACGACGTCATCGATGTGATTTTATTGGCTAAGTAGTGAATTCCCGTCATATCTAAAGGTATTAAACAAAACAGTTTGTATTATTCGATTTAAGGTATGCAAAGGCATACGACGTTAATGGTAAGTACGTTGACGGCAATATGACGGATCCGGCATCTTGGATCGGGCATTTTGAAATTTTTGAAAATCCTTCATGACTCCAAACGACACTGAAATAGACTAGAAATGTTCATTTTAATGTTTCTGGTAAAGAAAATGTCAGGTATTGACGATTTTAATGGCGAAAAAGCCTGCTGATACCTTAAATAGTGATATAGTCCGCCATCTTGGATTCTGACTGATAACGTCATCAAATTAGCATAAATTATGAACATTAAATCATGAAAGTTACATCTAATTACATATGATGTTATACATGTATGAAAACTAGTGTAGTTGTGCAAGAAAACCTGAGAAATATCTTTTTTTTTCAAAAAAATTAGTGATTTTTGCATAAAATGCCTGTCAGAAACCCGTCGCCAGGGCAACATGAAAAATGATAAACTTAAAACCATTATAACAAAATTGCTGCCAAATTTTTTTTAGGAAAAGTCACCATGGTAGTCCTTGCATACATCGTTTGGCAGTAATACGATGTCAAAGTTGACGCGGGAACTTTTAGCCCCCCCCCCCCTTTTTTTTGTAGCCTGTGTACATGTGTGTGTAAACAGCATGACTCAAGAAGGTTTGGATGGATTGTTTAATATTTGGCATGTAGGTGATGAGACCAAGAAACTACTAAAGATAGGGGGGCCCTAGTGACGTATTAAGATACTGCTGCGGAACTGTCGGCTTTGATATCTGGTGTTCTGGATATGCCCTTGTCGTGATTTTTGAGTGGTAGATCATGGGCAATAGGGTACGGTATTTATGTTGGGAACCCGCCGCATTACATGTTTTCGCTCACATATGCTCCCGACGACGGTTTCTCCCGTCATCCTTTGCGTCGCTCACTCCGAAATGCCCCCCCCCCCCCCCATTCGGTTTCTCCCGTCGTCCTTTGCGCTAACGCCCAGAGGAGTTGGTCCGGCTGGTTATTCACATGTTTTTAGGTGTTTTGTAAGGCTTTCTATTTTGTTCCCTTTCGGTTATGTCTCCAACCGTGTGTTTGACAAAAATTCAGAAACTGAACACTTTAAAAAAAACCGGACCCACACATCTGTTTGAATTGTAGTGAGACTGCCCCATTTGTTTATTTATGTACACCATCTGTTTATTTACACTTCTAGGCAAGGCCTTCTGCTGGCCTGTTTCGGGAATACTGTCACACGCCCCGTCATGGAATGTAAAGGATTTACAATTATCCTTACTAATCATGCAGATTAGCTCCTGTTTTCTATAATTAGACATCGATTGTGTAAAGCACCATCTAAGCTCTCTACATACAAAACTTCACGACAATCTCTTCACCCCTTCTCAAGTAATACGTGTCCGAATGTCAAAACAAAAACACCCACTGCAGTTCTAAACAAGCCGCTAGGGGGCCCAAACTTACAGAACTTACTTCTTGTGGCGTGAACTATCTACCACACAAATATCATGACCATAGCACTTTCAGAAAATATGCCACTAAATTTTGAAGCTCCGCTGCAGTACCTTAGGTACTTGCTAGAAGGCCCATTATCGAACTTGACCTTCCTTTCCGTAAACCCTACCCATCTACTAAATATCATACAGATCCATCAAAAGCTTCTTGAGTTATGTTGTCCACAAGAAAATACACATCCACACAAAGCCCACTGCAGTACCGACGGAAAATGCCAGGAGAACCATTTTTGAACTTGATCTCTGTTACCACAACATCTACACACCTGCAAAATATCATAAAGATCCATCAACGTTTCCGTCACTTTTTTCGCCTACATACAAACGCACAAAAATTAAAAGTCTGCTGCAGTACTGTTGAAAAACGCAAGGTAAACCATTTTTGAACTTGACCTTCCTTTGCACAACCAATACACAAAAATCATAAAGATTCATCAAAGGTTTCTTGAGTTATGCTCTTGACATACATACAGACCCACCAAACAGCTGGCTCAACCGAAAACATAATCTACCCCGAGTACTATAGTACTCGGCAAAGATAATCAAAATGAGGCCGACTGACGCCGGCGTCATTCACTTTGCGAATGCGCGAATGGCGCCGTTAAGTCAGTCATTACGCGCCGAAATGATCCATTTGAATGGTCATACGAGAAGTCATAGTTCAGTCACGAGATACCAAATCAGGTCATGAAATGTGTTCACGTAATGCCGACAAGTCAGAACATCACCTGAGGTTCACAAAACAACTTTAACTTCAACTAAAATCTAGATTCTGAACGTCAAAGTTGAGCCTTCCTCAGACAATTCGGACCGGTGGGCTATACAATTTGTATTCACTTGCATCTTTGTATAGATTAAAAGCAGCGCGTGTTTCGTATGTGGCATAGCATTGATACACCCTTAAAACAGCGCGTGTTTCGTATGTGACATTGCATTGATACACTCTTAAAACAGCGCGTGTTTTGGATGTATCAATGCATTGATACACCCTTAAAACAGCGCGTTTCGTTTGTATCATTGTATTGATACACTCTTAAAACAGTACGTGTTTCGTATGTATCATCGAGTATGGGAAGTTTCTATGGTAAGACAGCACTATAGGAACTGTTATAGTCCTTTGCACTCAACTTGTGTAAATAAACTGAAGATATGCGCCAAAAAGCAATTACTCAAACAACTGGATATGATTTTGGAAACGGTCAGACGTTTCAAGTAGCATCCACTACTTTTCGTCAGTGACTGTGAGTAAGATCAGTTGAACAGCAGGTTTATAACCACGAACTATGAATTGATATGCAAATAAGGAGAAGACATTTTTTTAGAAGTCCAATAGAAAGCGAATTAGACAACTCAAGACGAGGTTGAAGTAAAAGGGGACAATAGCTCCTATTGTTTTAATATAGGAGCTAAAGCTGGTTTGCCCCCAAGGCTATGTCCCAAGTGCCAGACAGTTCCACCCTTAGCCCTCCTTTCCTGTTGAGGGTTGGATTGTATATCCTCTCATATATTGCCTCCCTTACTCCACGTTCGAACCAGCGGGGTTCGCGGTCAAGGATATCAGTGGATTCGAGATTGAACGAGTGCCCCTGGTTGTGTTTTAGGTGGTGGGAAATGGCCGAGGAGTAGCGGTTAGCGCAATGTTCTTTGTACCTTTCATTAAGTGATCGACTGGTCTCTCCGATATAAGTGTTGTTGCAGTTGGGTTGTTCACATTTGAGTCTGTAGATGACATCGGCCTTGCTGCCTTTGCGGGGTCGGTCTTTAGGATGTACCAGTCTTTGTCTGAGAGTTGATTGAGGTTTGAAGTTGGTGGCAATGTTGAAGTTTTGGAAGATCCGTCGGAGTTTTTCGGACACTCCTTGTACATATGGAATAGTGATGTTGGCCTTGTTTCTGTTGGTCAACGGTGTACACTTAGGCGTTTTCTTGGACTGGTCAGACGGTTTGAGGGCTTTGTTGAAAGTCCATCTTTGGTAGCCACATTTGCCCAGGGCAAAAGTAGTGGATGCTACTTGAAACGTCTGACCGTTTCCAAAATCATATCCAGTTGTTTGAGTAATTGCTTTTTGGCGTATCTTATTACCTGGATGTCTAATCTTCATCGACGTAACTGAAGATATGCTTATGAATTCAATATGTTACATTTTGTATAATCTGGGAGTGAGTGAATTTGACACAAAGAGTGTGTGCTTCCTTCAAGTGCCATCCCAGGACAACACAACAACCCCTTCCCCCCTCAGTGCCACTCATTTTGTCCCCTAGGGTTAATGGCCTACTCCTTATTATTACATAAACTACACTGACAAATCAGTTATGCAAATAAGCGGATTCTACTGTGTTACGGTTCTTTGCATAACTATGATGGCTGCACGAAATGTGTTCAAGCGTCTATTTAGCACAGACAAGGTATCTGACGAATTCACATAACACAGCACTATGGTGCACACGCAAACATGTCCTTATCCTGACTTGTCTGAAATGCCACTTCGGATTCGTTACAGATCCGTTCTAAGAGGGCCTGCATGGGGGGGGGGGGGGGTAGTGATTACGAATTACGGAAAATTTTTGCCGCCGATTACGAATTACGGAAAATTTTCAGAGCTGATTACGAATTACGTTAAATCATGAGGCTTCCCAACCGACTTAAACACTGATTCAACTATCTAGTTCTGCGTCAAAACTATTGATTTTTATATTCATTGTGGTGACAATGAATCTGGTGATGACCACACTAAACCGTATAACTATAATGAGTAGCCGTGACGGCGCGGCAGGGAATTTCGTATGGGAGGGGAACAGCAAGATATTGCTGAACGTACGTTGACCACCGTTGTCCGAGAAAATTGTGAAAATCTTGACCCCCTGAAACGCTATAACCTTGATTTTGAGTGCCAAATTTTGCTGTTACACTAAGCTATGTTTGATGACATATCTATAAGTGAAAAGAATTTGCAAGAGTTTAATGGTATGGTGCGAGATGCGACGAGTCCCGACATATATCGCGCCGGAGCGGCCCGGCGATTGTACGTGGATCCGAGAGAATACCCGAGAAAATGGTAAAATCTCGACCCGCTCAAACACATTTTGAGGGGCAATCTCTGCACTCATAGTGAAAAGTACACAAGGGTTTCTGCTAGATTGTTTGCCCTCCCGACATATTTTCGTCGGAGGCGTACATGTAACAATTGCAGGTGGGCCCGAGGGCATGCACCCCGAGAATATTTTGAAATCTTTACCCTTTGAAACGCTATTTCCTGCATTTTTAGGTGCACATCTTATTTACGAAAGGGCATGAAGGGTCTAGAAATGAAACGCTCTAACAGGCGCGGTTTGTATGACCCGGAAGTAGATGTGATTATCGGCCCTCCCGAAACCCCCTTGCAGACCGTATAATGACTCAGAAACCTCGCCAGAATCATGCATTTGACGCCCAACTTTGACACGTCAAATATCATCTTCAAGTGTTTTTTGTAACTCTCAAAAGACATCCACGTGGTGGTCTGACTTATGGGCATTACGGGGACATATTTCACGGCCTGATCTGATACATCGCGACAGAACTATGACTTCTCATATATACCACTCAAATGGATCATTTCGGCGCGTAACGAGAGACTCACTTGACCTGTTTGTAGTCAGTGATTCTCTCGGTTTCCGACCAATCAAAGCTGGCCTCGATCGGTAATTGTGTTGAGAGAGTATTGTCAAAATTCAATTGAGTGCTCAAAATAACTACAACATTGCGTAACGGTTGTGGTAATCACTAGATCAATTTGACGGTTAAAAGATAATAGTAGATCACATGACTTATGCTGTTGCATTGAATGACACGTAATGTTGCAATAACTTCAGCGATGAAGAATTTATGACCGCTTAAGGTTAGTCACTTATTCGATTTCTTATGGTTAACATTTTAAACGTATTAAATAAGTTGTCATTGCCTTGGTTTGGCACACACCCTGCTCGTGCACACTTGGCACCTGGGGCAATTTTTAGCCTAGGTTACTGACTCGAGATTGTGGTTAAAACTTGACTAACAAGTTCGGCCTCGAACACGTATATGTACCGTAAAAGTGGAAATGTTGGCGGTGGTTTTAGGTTCACGGCTTTTACCGCGAACTTAAAACCACTGTGAAATGTTTCTTCCGTCTTCTGCCCGCCTCCCCTTGTTTCAACCCCGAACTAAAAACTACCGCATACACTACATTCTCTCTCTGCCGCGAAATCAAATGCTCATAAACATTTTGCCTTTTACAGTATGATTAAGGGCGTTAACTTCATAACAGTGGGTGTCTTCCACTGAAGTACAGGGATTGGCTCAGATTCAGTTTACAATGTATATATACAGAGTTTATATACTCTCTTCTGTGCGGGGACTGGACCTCACTCATGGACAAGGTGAGGTACCTTCTGTTATGATTAGAGCAGGTCCGTTAAGGTTCAGATGAATGTCCTGCAGTGATATTTTCCCACGGGGAACCCTGACCTGGTCACCAGTCTCTATGGGTCGGCTTAGGGGTGTTCTACCGGGCCCAGCAGGGCATATTTCTGTCAGCCTGTCTTCTTAGCTGACATGTTGAGTTTTCACTTGTGGAGCGAACTCATTAAGCCAAGCCCGTAAACCCACCCCGTGCGCTCTAATCTGCCTGGGCGGGCGGGCACCACTGCCAGCGCCGTAGAGATACTGGGGAGCTCCCGGTGGTATGGTTACCAGGCTAGGTGGTGCAAGTGAAGACAACTGGCATCAAGGTCAGATGGTTAAAGATCCATGTTTAAACTGTCGTACTTGCCAGAGTTTGGTACCAATGTAAATGATACAGATGACCATGATTGCAGATATCACTTCGGTTCTCGAATTTGATGCGTTTTTGTGACGAAATTCAGCAGTGCTACAAAAGGAAAATTTGTCTGGAGTGAGTCCATGCGGACGTAAAACGTATAGTTCGGTGCACATAGGACGTTTGCACGGAACACCCAGGTTCAAATGGAAAAAATACACCAAATGTTGTATCTCACTGAATATTAATCATAACTTACTAGTAATCGTCAATCACTGGACTATGTTTGTGTTATTATGTCGTGTTGTTTATTATTACTTGACTGAATATCACCTGACTTCACGTGCTGATTATCCAAGCGAGACGGGTTTGAATAGTGTTTCCTCCTGTGTGTCTATGTGTATGTGTGTGCGTGTGTGTATGCATGTATGTTTGTGTGTGTGTATGCATGCGTTTGAGTGTGTGTGTGGGTGTTTGTGTATGCGCGCGCGTGTGTGTGTGTTTGTATGTGTGTGTTTGTGTTTAAGTGTGTGAACGTGTGTGTGTCTGTGTGTGTATGTGTGTGTGTGTGTTTGTGTATGCGTGTGTGTGTTTGTATGTATGTGTTTGTGTTTAAGTATGTGTGAACGTGTGTGTGTGTGTGTGTGTGTCGGTGTGTGTGTGTGTAACTTGAATACGATATTCAACATAATCTCCAAGCAGAGATTAGACACATGGCAAAATGAGTTTTAATCGCCACATATGCCTCCAATAGATCTGCTTAGAGATTATATTAAGCCTACGTAATTTCGGGTCGTGTATCTGTCATCTGTGTACCCGGTATTACCGCCCTTCGGCGTAACACAACAGCTTCGCAGGCACGCGGTGCGAAAGCAGCTGGTTATATTACACTGAACAGTCTGTCACACCTAACTTTTGCACTTCTGACTGCAATCGTTCTTTAAAGCTATTTAGTGAAGATGTTCCTACAGTGTACCGTACGTATTAGAGTTCGGACCTGTACCTGAAGAATTAGAAAAATTAACATATGTTCTTCTGAACTCCTTCAATAATTTCAGTATCTTTATTCAAAGAAAATAACTAGGTTTTCTACCGCCAAACTCCCGGCCTGCCTAAATGATCTGTTGCATATTAGTTACGCTGTTCCAAGGTGTCACTATGGTCACGTTTGATGTTGTATGAGGCCATGAGGTCAGGAGATCAGTCACAAAATAAGCAAATACTAGGTGTAAATTCATATCGGTACAGTACCGATACTTCGTGATCCGGTATTTTGGACCTGTACCGTTATCAGTTTTTACGGTACAGTACCGGTTCAAAGTACGTATGCACAAGAGCTATCTTTCATACAAAAAACATGAGCCACTTTCCTGTCCAGAACGAGATATCAGAACCGAAAGTTGCGATTCAGTACCAAGGAAAGACACCAGGGGCCAAATACTAGTAATCTCCAAGCAGATCTACACCGGTGCAAAAATCGTCCAGTCAGGCGCCGGCAGTACCGATGCCTGACTGGACCTTCTCTGGCTAGCTTATATGGCTAGACCTTTGCGCCGGTGTAGATCTGCCTGGAGATCAAAATATTATCATCTAATCATCTCCAATTTGTGTCACGTCCTGGTGGGGTGAGGTTGAGCGCGCGAAGATATCATCCAAATAATTAAATCAACATGGCCTAATAAAATACAAATAATGACTCTATATAGAGTCCATTCCAAGTCACCACACAGGTTTTTAAGTGATATTTGTAATTAGTTTGAATTCATTTGAATAAAAGAATGTCTAAGTCACAATAATTATTAATTTTTCAAAAGAATTAGATATGAAATTTTGAATTTGATTAGAATCCAATTAGATGTTTTAGAAATATTTTGAAAGGGACTGCACGCAAAAGTCTTTATGTACAATAATTTCCAAATATCTATGTGATACTTGAATCATACTTCTAAATTTCGAAATATAGGATTTAGGGTAATAGTGGATTTAGGGTAATTGTCCCCATGAAAGTAGGTGCTAATCCAGCCCTATTGTCTGCCTCTTTGTATTTTTAGATGTCACTGCTGGACACTGTTCGGCCCTTTGTGCAAGCCGTCAATGCATGGCGCCCAAGCATAATTTCCAAAGATGTGTGAATTGCTTTCTTCACAGCCCACTGACCCAGTTACAAATAATTGTAAAAAATGGTAGAGAATGGTAGAATGCTGTAACCATTATTCAGAAACTATTAGAACTAGAGATAAATATTAGCTGCTTCAGCAAATATGAACAGGTTTGCGTTTTAGTGTAACTAATCTGGGGAGAGATGAACATAACTGGAAAGGTTACATTTGCAATCAAAGTATTGAAATGCCTGCGTGAATACGTCACTTCATCTCCCTCCCTTGCAAAAACTGACTGTTCTGAAACGGTATACTTTCGCAGATCCATGAAGTTAGACAAAGATGAACATAATGCGATGTAAGTTATTCAGATTTGGAGCTGATTAGCATAAATAATGAGGAAATCCTACAAGCCCGCTATCTTCTATAACAGGACTTTGACACATCTGTAAATAACAATTACAGGGCCTAATTCGCATAATGAATACAAAGTATTAATATTATAAGTCTCAGTTGTTCACACGTGAGGTCAATATGTTAAGTCTAAGGGGGGTTGTACCAATTGACCCATTTAGAACAGAAATCTTTATTGACACAACAAAAGTACAGCGACTTCCGTAAGGTCTTCTACAACTAAACATGCAAACAACAACAATGGGATACAAAATAATTCACCTTAGTACAAGTATAACAAGTATATGAATACTTTAACATGTCGAGTTTAAACTATCACTTACACTACTAGTTCTAAGATCTAAACATTCTCTGATATATTTACCTATTTGTACACAGTAAGGGTTGTCTCCTTCTAGAATGTATTTGAATTTATCTATAGAATGGAATGCATCAAATTCTGTTGAGCAGGCGGAAAGAAGGTTGAACAGCTTTGAGCGCTTATCATGATATCGTGGACAATCTATGATAAAGTGTCGCTCATCTTCAATCTCATTTGGACAGAATGGACAAAACCTCTCGTCACGGGGAATTTTTTGGTATCTTCCGATTTCCACATTTAATCTATGACTACATATTCTTATCTTGGTGATTGCTCTTCGAACTTCGAAATTATGTATATCCGATAGGTACTTTTCTTGTCCGTACCTTTTCTTTAACAAAGAATAAATGGAAAGTTTTGAATTGTTTTGAATAGAAGTACGCCATTTTTGTAAGTATATATCTTGTAAACGGGTTCGTAATTGATCAGTCAACACATCAACTTTGTATGACCTAGGGTTCGTCCATGCATGCCCAAAACCGTTATAATTAAAAATGTCATTTACATGATTCACCCAGTCAGAGTCAGCGGAATGTAAAACGTCGTATGCTTCACGAAGTAGAGTGTCTTCGGGTAAATTTACTAACCGGTGCCAGTATTTGATAAGTTTTATTTTAGCATCAATAATGATTGGGAAAGTTCCCAATTCACCACGAATTCCGTCATTTGATGATTTAGAATTTACTCCAAGTAAAAATTTCTGGAAGCTCATATCTATGGTATCAAATTCTGGGATTTGTTGGGGAAGATGTATATTTTCAATTGCTATGTTGTCATTTTCTAATTTAAGGCCAGACGCGAGTCTTAACAATTTATCCTTATCTGATTTTTTCTTTAAATGAATCACGTAAGAGTTGGTGACGTCAGAACTCACACTCTTTCTTATAGTTGCAGGAGTGCTATTATCCAAATGGAGTTTCTTTAAAAGAGTGGATAGTACGTTTCTTGGTGTGGAATCCAGGATTTGTTTGGATAAAATCAATTTCACTGTTTTAGAAGTTTGGTCAAAACATGTTAATTCTGCCCCATACAGAACAATGGGCCGTACAAATTTGTTGAATAAGCTAATGCCTAACTGAATTGGGATGTTTCTTTCAGAAAATAGAAGTGATTTAAGTTTAAATAGAGCCCTCATGGCTTTAGTCTTTAAAAACTTTCTGGCTGTTTTGAATTTACCCGAAGACGTCAGTGGGACACCAAGGTAAGTATAACTGTCGGCGACGTCTATTTCTTTACCGTATATATAGAATTTGTTTGATAACTTGTTAAGAGGACCTTTTGCAAAAACTAAAACTTTCGTTTTAGATACATTTACACTTAGTTTCCATTTGTTACAATAAGCTTCCAGATTATTCATACACTTCTGGAGCCCCTCCTTAGACAATGAAATTAGAGCAAGGTCATCTGCCCAAGACAAGCAGTTAAGTGATTTGGAACTTAGAGATGCGGCATCGCATTCATTGCCATCAAAACATTGAGGTAGGTCGTTAATAAAAAGGTTGAATAATAATGGGCTGATATTGCATCCTTGCCTAACACCACATGTCGAGACAAAGGGGTTTGACAAGCCATTTTGCAGTCTGACTACATATTTAACATCGAGGTACATGGATTGTAATACACTGAAAAATTTACCATCAACACCATAATTTGACAATTTATGAAATAGACCATCACGCCAGACACTGTCAAATGCCTTCTTCATGTCGACAAAACACACAAATAATTTACCCCTCTTCTTTTGTAGATATTTCTCAATAAGAGCTTTAAGAATAAGAACATTGTCTGAGGTTCGGCACTTTCGTCTGAAGCCGAACTGAGTGTCAGATAACAGACAATTATTTTGCACGAAGTTCTGTAATCGATTATTCAAAAGGAGTGTAAACAATTTTGACAGACAACTTGAGATTGCAATTCCTCTGTAATTATCCACGTTGGATTTGGCGCCTGATTTAAATATTGGTGTAAGAATGCTAGTGTTCCAGTTGGACGGAAACGTGCCGTTGCAAAGAATGGTGTTAAATAGAATAACTAATGGCTGGCATATATAGATACAGACCCAGAATTAATTACAAAGGCAACATTTTCAAGAAAATGCACGATATTTTACATTAGTAAAACATGTGCTTTTGAAGAAGCTGTCATTTGCGCTGCATAGTGTTTGTGAAGTGCAATAATCCGTCACCATAGCCCTTAATCCGTCAGAGTAACCTTTAATTTGTCACCATAACCCTTAATCCGTCACAGTAACCTTTAATTTGTCACCATAGCCCTTAATCCGTCACCCTTGCCCTTAATCCGTCACCATAAACTTTAATCCGTCGCCATAAACCTTTATCCATCAGCAACTCCCTCAAGCCGTCACCAGAGACCCTAATCTGTCACCCTTTCCCTTAATCCGTCAGCCTTACCCTAAATCCGTCGACATAACCCTTTATCCGATAGCATAACCCTTAATCCGTCACCAGAAACCCTATTCCATCACCCTTTGTCTTAATCCGTTATCCTTTCCATTATCCCATCACAATAACCCTTAATCCGTCACCCGAGCCCTTAATCCGCCACCATAACGTTGATACGTCACCATAGCCAATAATCCGTCCCCACAACCCTTAATCCGTCACCATATATCTTAATCCGTCAATCTTGCCCTTAATCCATCATCATAATACTTAATCCGTCACGAGAGCTTTTAATCCTTTAGCATTGCCCTTATACCGTCACTGTATTCCATTATTCGTTAGCATATCCCTTATTTCGTCATCCTTTAACTTAATCCACCATCCTTACCCTTTATTCGTCACCTTAGCCCTTAATCCGTTACCCTTTCCCTTAATCTGTCATCATTTCCCATTCATCCGTCACTATAACCCTTAGTCCGTCATCCTAGATTTTAATCCACTGCCCTTGACCTTAATAAGCTATTCTTGCTCTTAATCCGTCTCCATAACCCTTAATCCGTCACGAAGGCCTTTAATCCCTCAGCATTGCCCTTATTTCATCACCCTAGCCTCTAATCCGTCACCATAGCCGTTAAACTGTCACCAGAGAATCGAATTCGTCACCTTTCCCCTTAATCCATCATGCCTACCCGTAATCCGTCAACATAACCTTAATCCATCACCCTAGCTCTTAATCCGTTACCCTTGCCCTTAAAGCATCGTCAATGTTATATCTTGTTTTGACCAAACTTTAGGTCTTTTAGGCAATATAGACCACAAATAGCATGACAAAGTTAGGATGGTACAATTGTGATGGGAAGTTTGACTGGATATCAATTTTCAGCTCAACATAAATTATGCACATGAGGCCCTCATTAGAATAATTCATATCTCGGTGTATTCAACTTTCCAAAATGTACCTACAGGTCAAACATTACATATGTTAGCTGTAGCATGGACCATAAAGGGAATACTAGTATAACTTTCTGCAATGCCGGTACCAGTATTAGAGCTTCCACCCGACATCTGCTTGGATTTTGTTTCCCAGACTCTAGTGTGAATTAATGACTTCTCCAGGCCGCGGCAACATGGATGCACCGATGGGGGTATAAGTTACATGACCGGCCTTGTGGTCTTCCGTCTGAGGCAGAGCGAGCAGAAAGGTCACAGCTACAATGGTGTCTAGACGTCTGAGAACAAACAGCATTTTTGCGTTAGAAAACAACTCATTTCCAGCGATTATAGAGGTTTCTAACCTCTCGTCGAAAGTCGTGACAGCATTGTGAGAAAGAAGAGGCCAAAGTCAGCGCCTCAGGAGCGGAAGTTAAGAGATCGTGAGCGGAAAACGAAGGTACGTAATACAATCAAGTAACCGAGATAGCTGGAAAAGGACAGACCGAAGTGCCACAAAGGCGCGGGAGGAACTAAGGAACTCAAGTAAGGTACTTGGGACTCGCTTTATTAATTTCGCAGAGAAGGTTATGCTTTGCACAGCGTTCGTGTGTGTGTGTGTGTGTTTGTGTGTGTGTGTGTCCGTCCCCGTCCCCTTAATGTTTATTCTCACGACTATTTTTGTCCCCAAACTGAGACACACAAGATTTTTTTACAAAAGTTAACGTTAATTTGCATAATTCGTACTAAAATAGACAAATCGTCTGTATTGCTCTTTTGATCCGTAAATGTTGTCCGTAAAACATCCTGGGATATCGAATATCTTCTCCGGTTCAGGTCGGCAATCTGAATGACCCAATATCACAAAGTGCATGGAAACGTCACTTTTCATATGTCACTGTACCGGCAATTATATCGTCCACATTCAATTAACTGACTTAGATAACCCCTTTTTGTTTATTGTCACAACTATTTCTGTTGCAAAACTGGGGAACATCAGGCTTCCTGGCCTAGGGGACATGGTTTTTAGAGAAAACGTTAGTCTCCGAACGACGCATACCAGCACCTGCACAACACATATTTTGGATTCGTCAATCAAGAACATGCAAAACTAAATGTTAATTTTACAAATGATTATGTAATGTTTATCAATAATGCAAAACAGTTCATACATCATCTGCATACATTATAGGACGTTTAATCGTGTGACATGTGTAATAAAGAAAACAGGAACATCGCTTAATATCGAAAAATTACAAAAGGAAACGTTATTTTGCATAATTCATATTTAAGATGGGCAAATCATCTGTAGTGCTCTTTTGATTCGTAAATGTTGTCACATGTGTAATCCAGATGACAAAAACAACGTGGGACATCGAATATCTCCAAACGACGCATACCCACACCTGTATAAGTACTACAACACATATTTTGGAAACGTCAATCAAAAACATACATAACTGAATCTAAATTATGCAAATAAATGTCTAATTTGCATAAATGATGCAAAACGGTTCATTTATCATCTGCATTCATTGTAGGACTTCCAATCGTGTGACATTAGTGTGCATAATTTATACTTAAAATGGACAAATCAGCTGTATTCCTCTTTTGATCCGTAAATGTTGTCACATGTGTAATCCAGATGAGAAAAACTACGTGGGACATCGAATATCTTTCCCAATTAAGACCGTCAATCTTCATTATCCATTGTTATACAGTTAATTGAAATGTCACTTTTCAGACATCACTGCACCGGCAATTATGTCGTCCGTATTCAATAAATCGGCTTAGATAACCCATTTTTGTTTATTCTCACGTCTATTCTGTCCCAAAACTGGGGCACACCAGGCCTCTAGGGGACATGGGCTTTAGAGAAAACGTAAGTCTCCAACGACGCATACTGGCACCTAGTACCTGTGCAACACATACTTTTGAAATGTCAATTAAGAACATGCATAGCTAAATGTTAATTTTGCAAATTAATGACTAGTTTGCATAAATAATGCAAAACAGTTCATAAATCGTCTGCATATAGTATTTAACTTTAAATCGTCTTACCTGTGTACTTAAAGTAAACAGGAACATCGCTGATATAGAAAAATTACAAAACTAAACGTTAATTTGCATAATTCATACTTTAGATGGACAAATTATCTATATACTCCTTTTGAGCCGTAAATGTTGTCACATGTGTAATCCAGATGAAAAGTAACATCGTGGGATATCCAATATCTTTTCCAATTCAGGTCGTCAATCTGTATGACCCAATGTCATACAGTTTATGGCAACGTCACTTTTCAGATATAACTGCACCGGCAATTCTCACGTCTGTATTCAATTTATTGGCTTAGATAACCCCTTTTTGTTTATCCTGACCATGTCTGTCCCAAAACTTGGGCACACTAGGGCTCTAGCGGCAACATGGAAGCACCCATGGGGGTATAAGTTACATGACCGGCCTTGTGGTCTTCCGTCTGAGGCAGAGCGAGCAGAAAGGTCACAGCTACAATGGTGTCTAGACGTCTGAGAACAAACAGTATTTTTGTGTGTGTTAGAAAACAACTCATTTTTAGCGATTATAGAGAGTTCTAACTTCTCATGACAACATGGTGAGAAAGAAGTAGCCAAAGCCAGCATCTGAAGAGCGGAAGTTAAGAGATCGTGAGCGGAAAACGAAGGTACGTAATACAATTAAGTAACCGAGATAGGTGGAAAAAGGCAGACCGATGTGCGACAAAGGCGCGGGAGGAACTAAGGAGCTCAGCTAAGGTACTTGGAACTCGCTTTATTAATTTCGCAGATAAGTTTATGTTTTTCACAGCAGTCGTGCGTGTGTGTATCCGTCCCGTCCCCTTTTTGTTTATTCTCACGACTTCTTCTGTCCCAAAACTGGGACACACAAGTTTTTTTATATACCAAAGTAGACGTTGCTTTGTATAATTCGTACTAAAATGTATTGTATTGTATTGCTCTTTTGATCCGTGAATGTTGCCCCATGTGTAATCCAGATGAAGAGGAACAACATGGGATATCCAATATCTTTTCCCATTCAAGTCGTCAATCTGTATGACTCAATATCATTCAGTTCATGGAAATGTCACTTTTCAGATATCACTGTGCTAGCAATTATCTCGTCCACATTCAATGAATTGACTTAGATAACCCCTTTTTGTTTATTCTCACGGCTATTTCTGTCGCAAAACTGGGACACACCAAGCCTTAAGGCCTAGGGGACATGGTTTATAGAGAAAACGTTAGTCTCCAAACGACGCACAACAGCACCTGTACAACACATATTTTGGATACGTCAATCAAGAACATGCAAAACTAAATGTTAATTTTACAAATGAAAATAATGCAAAAACAGTTCATAAATCATATGCATTTATTATAGGGTTTTAAATCGTGTTACATGTGTAAGGAAGGAGAACACGGACATCGCTTGATATCGAAAAAAGACAAATCCAAACGTTATTTTGCATAATTCATACTAAAAATGAACAAATCATCTGTATTTTTTCTTTTGATCCGTAAATGTTGTCATATGTGTAATCCAGATGAAGAGAAACATCCTGTTCAGGTCGGCAATCTGTATGCATGACCCAATCTCATACAGCTTATGGAAATGTCACTTTTCAGATAACTGTACCGGCAATTCTCACGTCCGTATTCAATTAATTGGCTTAGATAACCCCATTTTTTATCCTGACTATTTCTGTCCCAAAACTGGGGCACACCAGGCCTCTAGGGGACATATATATATATGGGCTTTAGAGAAAACGTAAGTCTCCACACATATTATGTCAATTAAGAACATGCATAATTAAATGATTTTTCAAATGAATGTCCAATTTGCATAAATAATGCAAAACAGTTCATATATCGTCTGCATATACTATGTAACTTTCAATCGTCTTACCTGTGTAGATTTTTGTTCTTGATCAGATTTTGACTATTTTTGAAACTGCTCATGAGACAGCATCGTCAACTTTCAACTATAGGAAACTATTTGACATGAATCATTACATTTCATGTCTCCGGCTTGCCATACATACTATAGGAAGACTTAGAGTAAGTAAGTGTGTCACATGGGTGTACTAAATCAGATTAATATTTTCTTTAAACCGTAGAAATTCTAACATCAATTTATTCAACTCTCTCAGACCACGAAGGTTCATCAAAATATTTCCTTTGTCCCAAGACACAATGCCATCCATATTTATGTTCAAATTCTCCACAGAATCAACCATCTACTTCTAGAGTCGCCAAGAACATGAAGGAGGAAGGCCACGGGGGAGGGGGATGCCGGACCAGCATCAGAGCCATGTGCAGCAAAATGATTGAGCTGTTACAGCCAGAGAAAAGCTGACACGATTTTGAGAATTCGCACACTGAAGTGCACATGTTGTCCACGTTATTTCATCTAAACGAATACGTATTGTCTATACTATTGTTTATTTCAGTGTGCAAATTTTTTCGGCTGATTTTGTATGTATATCAAAGAAAATACAAGTGATTAACCTGACCGACGACAGCTCAAATCAAACGGGATGTACGAATGGTGGAAACCCCATACGAATGTGTATGCAATTGCAAGCTGCAGTAACATTTCACTCCGTCACTTACGTCCAAGAAGTTACAGTGCAACTCCTTACCAAACTTGGAACGGTTACTGTAAAATTAGTCTGCTATTGTTGTGCCATAATTATCATTCTTTGACATCTTTGACGGTTATTCGTTTGTTTAAGTGAACTGCAGCAAAGAGATAAAGTAATCAATGCTGTGAGTAGAGTTGGACAGTATAAAGACAATAGATGTCAAAGGCAATGAAGTTTAGGTCACTGAAGAGCAATAGAGACTTTCAGTAAGGATCGTAGTAATTAGCCAACATTATGAAGTCACAATCAGTCAGTTTTATGACGGTAAGTGTGCACCTTGCTAAGTGTGCGGGAATCCTTGTTTCTGTGTCATTTCTTTATCGTTGATGTGGTCGTAAGCTAACATTTGCAACAAAAACCATCCCTCCGATCAATCACGCCCAATATTACTGACTCCAACAATTTCTAATCGAACATCACATTAAATAACAAATACATATTAACCCTCTATCGTTGGGGACCTTGTCGTCCCTTACTTTTTGACGAGACCACAACAACATGATGCTCAGTGGACCTTGCTCGTCCTTTAGTACAGTGGGCCTTGTGTCCATTTGTGCCAACGGCAAGGTCACAACACCACCACACTAATAACATTCATCTCTTACACCTAAAATTTGTGGCAAAAAACACCCCTCCGGTCAAAATGGTCACACCTAACCCGAAACTAGGTAATATATATAGGGAACCAACGTTAGCGACAAAAACCACCCCCAATATTATCGATTCCAACACTTTCTAATCCAACATCACATTAAATAACAAATCTATATTAACCCTCTATCGTTGGGGATCTTGTCGTCCCTTACTTTTCGACAAGACCACAACAACATGATGCTCAGTGGACCTTGCCCGTCCTTTAGTACAGTGGGCCTTGTGTCCATTTGTGCCAACGGCAAGGTCACAACACCACCACACTAATAACATTCATCTCTTACACCTACAATGATTAGAAAAAACCACCCCTCCGGTCAAAATGGTCACACCTAACCCGAAACTAGGTAATATATATAGGGAACCAACATTAGCGACAAAAACCACCCCCAATATTACTGACTCCAACACTTTCTAATCCAACATCACATTAAATAACAAATCTATATTAACCCTCTATCGTTGGGGATCTTGTCGTCCCTTACTTTTCGACAAGACCACAACAACATGATGCTCAGTGGACCTTGCTCGTCCTTTAGTACAGTGGGCCTTGTGTCCATTTGTGCCAACGGCAAGGTCACAACACCACCACACTAATAACATTCATCTCTTACACCTAAAATTAGTGGCAAAAACCACCCCTTCGGTCAAAATGGTCACACACCTAACCCAAAACTAGGAAAGATGTAGGGAACCAACATTAGCGACAAAAACCATCCCCAATATTATCGATTTCAACACTTTCTAATCCAACATCACATTAAATAACAAATCTATATTAACCCTCTATCGTTGGGGATCTTGTCCCTTACTTTTCGACGAGACCACAACAACATTATGCTTAGTGGACCTTGCTCGTCCTTTAGTACAGTTGGCCTTGTGTCCATTTGTGCCAACGGCAAGGTCACAACACCACCACACTAAAAAATTCATCTCTTACACCTAAAATTAGTGAGAAAAAAAACACCCCTCCGGTCGAAATGGTCACACCTAACCCAAAACTATGAAAAATATAGGGAACCAACGTTAGCGACAAAAACCACCCCCAATATTATCGATTCCAACAATTTCTAATCCAACATCACATTAAATAACAAATCTATATTTACCCTCTATCGTTGGGGATCTTGTCGTCCCTTACTTTTCGACAAGACCACAACAACATGATGCTCAGTGGACCTTGCCCGTCCTTTAGTACAGTGGGCCTTGTGTCCATTTGTGCCAACGGCAAGGTCACAACACCACCACACTAATAACATTCATCTCTTACACCTACAATGATTAGCAAAAACCACCCCTCCGGTCAAAATGGTCACACCTAACCCGAAACTAGGTAATATATATAGGGAACCAACATTAGCGACAAAAACCACCCCCAATATTACTGACTCCAACACTTTCTAATCCAACATCACATTAAATAACAAATCTATATTAACCCTCTATCGTTGGGGATCTTGTCGTCCCTTACTTTTCGACAAGACCACAACAACATGATGCTCAGTGGACCTTGCTCGTCCTTGAGTACAGTGGGCCTTGTGTCCATTTGTGCCAACGGCAAGGTCACAACACCACCACACTAATAACATTCATCTCTTACACCTAAAATTAGTGGCAAAAACCACCCCTCCAATCAAAATGGTCACACCTAACCCGAAACTAGGTAATATATATAGGGAACCAACATTAGCGATAAAAACCACCCCCAATATCATCGATTCCAACACTTTCTAATCCAACATTACATTAAAGAACGAATCTATATCAACCCTATATCGTTGGGGATCTTGTCGTCCCTTACTTTTCGACAAGACCACAACAACATGATGCTCAGTGGACCTTGCCCGTCCTTTAGTACAGTGGGCCTTGTGTCCATTTGTGCCAACGGCAAGGTCACAACACCACCACACTAATAACATTCATCTCTTACACCTACAATGATTAGCAAAAACCACCCCTCCGGTCAAAATGGTCACACCTAACCCGAAACTAGCACAGCACGAAATCGAATATTTAAGCAAACTTTCCGAATGATGGAAACAAGAATTAAAGCTCGGAAAATATTTCAGCAGAGTTTACGGGGCCGTTAATGCCGCTGAAAGTAAGATTTGAGCTTCCCGCAACCTTTCCGCGTTCGTTAACATGAATTAAATGCAAGCTATATCTTTCCATGGACTTTAAGCATCCTTATATACATCGTATAGATGAAACATTATGGTACATCAGTAACCAATATATTCTCCAAGCAGATATATTCCCTCCTGGGGACTAATAGTGCCTCAATTTTCAAAATCTTGGAGGATAGCTGATATACCCGAAACGGTCTTCGATCTTTAAGATACACCCATCTGCAGTAAACACCGATCCCGCTTAAGTCATTTCTGTTACAGTTTTTTTAAACAACGCACCATGCATGTGCACGCACATTGTACGTCTACTTTGTGGCAAAATTAGACATACAGTCCATACCTGTCTTCGTCGGAGTTGATCTTCTTTTATCCGTGTTTATGCTACAGCTTACAAAAAACAGCAGTTATATTCTAAGGTATTTCCCCCCTTTTATGTTTAGGTAGAGAAAAGTTGTCGGAAAGCGGACGTTTTCCCTCGCAGTTATTTCTACCTTTCCGATATCCTTCCGTTACATATAGGCTCGGTTTACATAGAAGGGGGGAGATCTAGACCTCCCCCCTTTTATGTTTAGGTAGAGAAAAGCTGCCTGAAAGCGGGCGTTTTTCCTCGCAGTTATTTCTACCTTTCCGATATCCTTACGTTGCATATAGGCTCGGTTTACATAGATGTTTAGGTAGAGAAAAGCTGCCTGAAAGCGGGCGTTTTTCCTCGCAGTTATTTCTACCTTTCCGATATCCTTACGTTACATATAAGTTCGGTTTACATATATATATAGAAGGGGGAGACCTCCCCCCTTTTATGTTTAGGTAGGGAAATGCTGTCGGAAAGCGGGCGTTTTCCCTCGCAGTTATTTCTGCCTTTCTGATATTCTTCCGTTACATATAGGCTCGGTTTGCGTAACCCACTCTTATGTTTAGGTAGAGAAAAGCTGCCGAAAAGCGGGCCTTTTACCTCGCAGTTATTTCTACCTTTCCGATATCCTTCCGTTACATATAGGGTCGGTTCACAAAGAAGGGGGGAGACCTCCCCCCTTTTATGTTTAGGTAGATTAAAGCTGTCGGAAAGCGGGCGTTTTCCCTCGCAGTTATTTCTACCTTTCCAATATCCGACCTCCCCCCTTTTATGTTTAGGTAGAGAAAAGCTGACGGAAAGCGGGCGTTTTCCCTCGCAGTAGTTTCTACCTTTCCGATATCATTCCGTTACCTTTAGGCTTGGTTTACATAGAAGGGGGGAGACCTCCCCCCTCTTATGTTTAGGTAGAGAAAAGCTGCCGGAAAGCGAGCATTTATCCTCGCAGTTATTTCTACCTTTCCGATATTCTTCCGTTACATATAGGCTCGGTTTGCGTAACCCCCTTTTATGTTTAGGTAGAGAAAAGCCGTCGTATTTCTACCTTTCCGATATCCTTCAGTTTTCCCTCGTAGTTATTTCTACCTTTCCGATATTCTTCCGTTACATATAGGCTCGGTTTGCGTAACCCCCTTTTATGTTTAGGTAGAGAAAGGCTGTCGGAAAGCGGACGTTTTCCCTCGCAGTTATTTCTACCTTTCCGATATCCTTCCGTTACATATAGGCTCGGTTTACATAACCCACTCTTATGTTTAGGTAGAGAAAAGCTGCCGGAAAGCGGGCGTTTTCCCTCGCAGTATTTCTACCTTTCCAATATCCTTCCGTTACCTTTAGGCTCGGTTTACATAGAAGGGGGGAGACCTCCCCCCTTTTATGTTAAGGTAGAGAAAAGCTGTCGGAAAGCGAGCGTTTATCCTCGCTGTTATTTCTACCTTTCCGATATCCTTCCGTTACATATAGGATCGGTTTACATAACTCCCTCTCATGTACAGGTAGAAAAAAGCCGTCGAAAAGCGAGCGTTTTCCCTCGCAGTTATTTCTACCTTTCCGATATCCTTCCGTTACATATAGGATCGGTTTACATAGAAGGGGGAGACTTCCCCCCTTTTATGTTAAGGTAGAGAAAAGCTGTCGAAAAGCGAGCGTTTTCCCTCGCAGTTATTTCTACCTTTCCGATATCCTTCCGTTTCATATAGGATCGGTTTACATAGAATGGGGGAGACCTCCCCCCTTTTATTTTAAGGTAGAGAAAAAGCTGTCTGAAAGCGGGCGTTTGTCCTCGCAGTTTTTTTTACCTTTCCGATATCCTTCCGTTACATATAGGATCGGTTAACATAGAAGGGGGGAGACCTCCCCCCTTTTATGTTTAGGTAGAGAAAAGCTGTCGGAAAGCGGTCGTTTCCCCCCCAGTTATTTCTACCTTTCCGATATCCTTCCGTTACATATAGACTCAGTTTACATAACCCACTCTTCTGTTTAGGTAGAGAAAAGCTGTCGGAAAGCGAGCGTTTATCCTCGCAGTTATTTCTACCTTTCCGATATTCTTCTGTTATCTTTAGGCTGGGTTTACGGTGCTCTCAGTTTTAGAAAACAGCGTGGAACATTGAGCTAACAACTCCCCCGGATTGCTTATCTATAGGTCGGCGAGCATACTGTCTTTGGCCACCGAACAAATTCGCCCAGTCCGCGGATCGAGACAGCGCGGCCGGCACATTTTGCAGATTTGTGTATTTTTGTTCCTTGTTTTGTATCAAAGATCATCAAATAACGCGTGTTCTCACGCAGTTTTCCCTTTTTATAATCTACATGTATAAGTAACTTCTAGAAAGATTAACAGACAACTTATTTTCTATTGTCGCTCACGAGTGTTGTTGTGTTCGGGGCAAAAGCGTAACGCAAGGACGTCTGCTTTTCAACTGCAAATTTATACAGTGTGAAGCCGTAAACAAGCTGGGGCGGTACGTTGAGATGGTAATGAAACATCTCCATATTTACTAGCGGAATGCCATGTGACAGGGCATTACCCAATGACAGACAAGAGTGGCTTTTTCAAACTAACCGTATATCCCAGAGACAGAGATTTTTTACAGCGAAGACAGCTCATGAAGGAAGTTTGAACTCAGTCGTTTCAACCCACAAGTTATGGCCACGACGTTATTCTTACCACCCGGAACCCGGACGGAAAAATGTAAAGCTGGGACAAGGACATCAGTCTGTACAACTTGGTGAAACCAAGGCGGTTTCATATGATTATACTTCCTAGGTGAAACCAATGAGATTTTGGTGAAACAGATCCGGAGTAGGATGGAGATGCTGAACGGGGCATGCGGGCAAGCGATTCGGGACGGGGAAATCATTACTTTGTTGTACCTCCTAATCCACCTGGTACCAGTGGAGACAACGGTTAAACAACGGCGTGAGTGAAATCGGAACCTTTCTACCTGTCTTGATAGGAACTATTCCTGGCGACTCGCCCAAAACTGGGACCGGAATCGTGGACTTGGAAATGGCGCAAAATGGTGAAGGGAGATTTTACAGACAATGTGAGATTCGGATCCTTCGTTGACCGCGTCAAGTACAAGTTAGAATATAACGACTGATGACGAAACCGCAAGTAACTAGTAAGTGTTATTCAACCCAGAATGATTGTATTACTACTATTCACTCTATTTGGCCAATTTCTGCTATTTTCCTAGCGATCCGCGGAGCCTGGTAGAGGCTTATTAGATACTAGCCTGAATGCCAGACCCCCAAACTCTGAAATATCTATCGTCACGAAAGATATTTAAGAGTTTGGGGGTCTGGCATCCAGGCTAATAAGATACGGGAGGGAAAAAAAAGTTAGTGTTAGGGGTTACGTTTTGGTGTCGATGTAATAGTTAGCTAGGGTTGGAACTTGGAAGTACACAGTAGTTGGGGTAAGGAATAGCCTGAATAGTTTATCAATGTTTGGTATACAGTGACATTTTTTAAAGATGAAACTGGTAGTCCATATGTAAGAAATCATTTATTCCATTTTGTATGTGTATATTTGTAAAGATGGGGAGGGGTCTCGCTATAATGGTGTAACACGTTTTTATACAGTATTATCATCTTTGAAATAAATTGTTCTAAACTTTTATCGGCCCTGTTGCCTTTCATATTCATATTTACCTGTCTATGTAAGGTTTCGGAATGTTTAAGCCATCCGTAGCAAGTTAAGTCGTCGTTAAGGATTATATTAGATACTGTGTAATGAAAAGGAAACTTATTGTAGAGACTACGTTTTAGCACGTTAAGCTCGTGTTTTTAGCACGTTAAGCTCGTGTTTTTAGCACGTTAAGCTCATAAAAAGGCTACGGAAAACACCAGGAAAGGTATAGCTTTAGGTAGTCCTTAGGATGCGTGAACGGCACATAAACGTACGGAAATCGTGACGGAAATAGATTATAAAGATGGACGAAAGATTACGGAATTAAATGTCTTTCCGTGTTGGATCTTCCGTAAAGGTACGGAAAGATTGTCCATAACGACGCCTTTACGCCTTGCAGATACCACGTTTGTAGCACGTTAAGGTCTTAAAAAGGTCACGGAAAGCCCGAGGAAAGGTACAGCTTTAGGTTACCTTTCAAGCTGTGTGAACGGCACATAAACGTAGGGAGAATCGTGACGGAAATGGGTGATAAAGATGGACGAAATGGTACGGAAAGGTCTCAATAAGCTAACACTTTCCGTCTTGGAACGGACGGAAAAATTGTCCTTAACGACGCCTTTACGCGTCGAATAGTCGCGTAAATACACGTGAAGAAGTGCAGAAACGTACCTGAACGTATTAAAGATTGTCCATAACGACGCCTTTACGCCTTGCAGATACCACGTTTGTAGCACGCTAAGGTCGTAAAAAGGTCACGGAAATACCGAGGAAAGGTATAGCTTTAGGTAACCTTTCAAGCTGTGTGAACGGCACATAAACGCAGGGAGAATCGTGGCGGAAATGGGTGATAAAGATGGACGAAAGGGTATGGAAAGGTCTCAAGAAACTTGCACTTTCCGTGTTGGAACGTACGGAAAAATTGTCCTTAACGACGCCTTTACGCGTCGAAAAGTCACGTAAATACACGTGAAGAAGTGCAGAAACGTACCTGAACGTACTTTCGGAAAGGGCACCTTATATGCAAAATTTAAGCAGACGTACAGGGGTCGTTAAGTTGCGGAAATAGTGAATAAACGTCACGTTAACGCTGCATTTAAGTATGCTTAAATACCAGATTTCGTGCCGTGTAGGTAATATATATAGGGAACCAACATTAGCGACAAAAACCACCCCCAATATTACTGACTCCAACACTTTCTAATCCAACATCACATTAAATAACAAATCTATATTAACCCTCTATCGTTGGGGATCTTGTCGTCCCTTACTTTTCGACAAGACCACAACAACATGATGCTCAGTGGACCTTGCTCGTCCTTTAGTACAGTGGGCCTTGTGTCCATTTGTGCCAACGGCAAGGTCACAACACCACCACACTAATAACATTCATCTCTTACACCTAAAATTAGTGGCAAAAACCACCCCTCCGGTCAAAATGGTCACACACCTAACCCAAAACTAGGAAAGATGTAGGGAACCAACATTAGCGACAAAAACCATCCCCAATATTATCGATTTCAACACTTTCTAATCCAACATCACATTAAATAACAAATCTATATTAACCCTCTATCGTTGGGGATCTTGTCCCTTACTTTTCGACGAGACCACAACAACATTATGCTTAGTGGACCTTGCTCGTCCTTTAGTACAGTGGGCCTTGTGTCCATTTGTGCCAACGGCAAGGTCACAACACCACCACACTAAAAAATTCATCTCTTACACCTAAAATTAGTGAAAAAAAAACACCCCTCCGGTCGAAATGGTCACACCTAACCCAAAACTATGAAAAATATAGGGAACCAACGTTAGCGACAAAAACCACCCCCAATATTATCGATTCCAACAATTTCTAATCCAACATCACATTAAATAACAAATCTATATTAACCCTCTATCGTTGGGGATCTTGTCGTCCCTTACTTTTCGACAAGACCACAACAACATGATGCTCAGTGGACCTTGCCCGTCCTTTAGTACAGTGGGCCTTGTGTCCATTTGTGCCAACGGCAAGGTCACAACACCACCACACTAATAACATTCATCTCTTACACCTACAATGATTAGCAAAAACCACCCCTCCGGTCAAAATGGTCACACCTAACCCGAAACTAGGTAATATATATAGGGAACCAACATTAGCGACAAAAACCACCCCCAATATTATCGATTCCAACACTTTCTAATCCAACATCACATTAAATAACAAATCTATATTAACCCTCTATCGTTGGGGATCTTGTCGTCCCTTACTTTTCGACAAGACCACAACAACATGATGCTCAGTGGACCTTGCTCGTCCTTGAGTACAGTGGGCCTTGTGTCCATTTGTGCCAACGGCAAGGTCACAACACCACCACACTAATAACATTCATCTCTTACACCTAAAATTAGTGGCAAAAACCACCCCTCCAATCAAAATGGTCACACCTAACCCGAAACTAGGTAATATATATAGGGAACCAACATTAGCGATAAAAACCACCCCCAATATCATCGATTCCAACACTTTCTAATCCAACATCACATTAAAGAACGAATCTATATCAACCCTATATCGTTGGGGATCTTGTCGTCCCTTACTTTTCGACAAGACCACAACAACATGATGCTCAGTGGACCTTGCCCGTCCTTTAGTACAGTGGGCCTTGTGTCCATTTGTGCCAACGGCAAGGTCACAACACCACCACACTAATAACATTCATCTCTTACACCTACAATGATTAGCAAAAACCACCCCTCCGGTCAAAATGGTCACACCTAACCCGAAACTAGGTAATATATATAGGGAACCAACATTAGCGATAAAAACCACCCCCAATATTACTGACTCCAACACTTTCTAATCCAACATCACATTAAATAACAAATCTATATTAACCCTCTATCGTTGGGGATCTTGTCGTCCCTTACTTTTCGACAAGACCACAACAACATGATGCTCAGTGGACCTTGCTCGTCCTTTAGTACAGTGGGCCTTGTGTCCATTTGTGCCAACGGCAAGGTCACAACACCACCACACTAAAAACATTCATCTCTTACACCTAAAATTAGTGGCAAAAACCACCCCTCCAATCAAAATGGTCACACCTAACCCGAAACTAGGTAATATATATAGGGAACCAACATTAGCGATAAAAACCACCCCCAATATCATCGATTCCAACACTTTCTAATCCAACATCACATTAAATAACAAATCTATATTAACCCTCTATCGTTGGGGATCTTGTCGTCCCTTACCTTTCGACAAGACCACAACAACATGATGCTCAGTGGACCTTGCTCGTCCTTTAGTACAGTGGGCCTTGTGTCCATTTGTGCCAACGGCAAGGTCACAACACCACCACACTAATAACATTCATCTCTTACACCTAAAATTAGTGGCAAAAACCACCCCTCCGGTCAAAATGGTCACACACCTAACCCAAAACTAGGAAAGATGTAGGGAACCAACATTAGCGACAAAAACCATCCCCAATAATATCGATTTCAACACTTTCTAATCCAACATCACATTAAATAACAAATCTATATTAACCCTCTATCGTTGGGGATCTTGTCGTCCCTTACTTTTCGACGAGACCACAACAACATTATGCTTAGTGGACCTTGCTCGTCCTTTAGTACAGTGGGCCTTGTGTCCATTTGTGCCAACGGCAAGGTCACAACACCACCACACTAAAAAATTCATCTCTTACACCTAAAATTAGTGGCAAAAAACACCCCTCCGGTCAAAATGGTCACACCTAACCCAAAACTATGAAAAATATAGGGAACCAACGTTAGCGACAAAAACCACCCCCAATATTATCGATTCCAACACTTTCTAATCCAACATCACATTAAATAACAAATCTATATTAACCCTCTATCGTTGGGGATCTTGTCGCCCCTTACTTTTCGACAAGACCACAACAACATGATGCTCAGTGGACCTTGCTCGTCCTTTAGTACAGTGGGCCTTGTGTCCATTTGTACCAACGGCAAAGTCACAACACCAACACATTAATAACTTCCATCTATCACACCCACACATTAGCAAAGAAAAACATCCCTCCAGTAAAAATGGTCACACCCAACCCAAAACCAGAAAAACATTAGCAAGAAGTCAAAAAAAAGAAAACTAGCAAGAAAAACACCCCTCCGTCAAAATGGTCACACCCAACATTAGCGACCATGCAAAAAAACACCCCTCGTAATAAAATGGTCACATCTAACATGGCGGCCCCCATCCTTGGAAGCAAAAACAGAACAGGTTTTGCTATCGCAAACCTGTAAATATCATATTCCAGGTAATTACTCTTACCAAAGTTTTACACAACCGGGCAAATGATTACAAATTCACAATATTTCCAAAGTATGAAATCTCGGCGGAGCTTCCATGTAAGACATCACGAAATCGCCGGCGAATGCACCCAGATACACGGCGACATGCCGACCTGCGTGCCGATTACCGGCGCTACGAACGTCCCTTGCTCGCACGTAAATGTTGCCCGACGTGTGTGGGTCGACATCACGAAATCGCGGGCGAATACACCCAGACACAAGGCGACATGCCGACCTGCGTGCCGATTAACGGCGCTACGAACGTCCCTTGCTCGCACGTAACTGATGTTGCCCGACATGTGTTGGGTCGACATCACGAAATCGCGGGCGAATGTACCCAGACACACGCCGACCTGCGTGCCGATTATAGACGAGCGATGGAAAAGGCAGCGCTCTTTTGAGGCCCGTGGCACTAGTGGTATACGGTGGTACAGGTGGTTTTTATATTGAGACGAGCGAAGGAAAAGGCAGCGCTTTTGCGAGGCCCGTGACACCAGTGGTATACGGTGGTACAAGTGGTTTTAATACTGAGACAAGCGAAAGAAAAGGGAGCGCTCTTCTGAGCCCCGTGGTATAAGTGGTAAACGGTGGTAGAGGTGGTTTTCATCATATACCACCGTGTATCACTTATTGCTTGTGGTATAAGTGGTACACGGTGGTATAGGTGGTTTTTATACTGAGACGAGTGAAGGAATAGGGGCGGAGTTTCCATGTAAGACGATTTCGTGATTGCATTCGCCGGCGATTTCGTGATGTCTTACATAAAACTCCGCCAATTATTTATGGCGGAGTTTCCATGTAAGACATAACGAAATCGCCGGCGAATGCACCCGGATACACGGCGACATGCCGACCTGCGTGCCGATTACCGGCGCTACGATCGTCCCTTGCTCGCACGTAAATATTGCCCGACTTGTGTGGGTCCACATCACCAAATCGCAGGCGAATGCACCCAGACACACGGCGACATGCAGACCTGCGTGCCGATTACCGGCGCTACGAACGTCCCTTGCTCGCACGTAAATGTTGCCCGACTTGTGTGGGTCCACATCACCAAATCGCGGGCGAATGCACCCGTACCCAGACACACGGCGACATGCCGACCTGCGTGCGGAATATAGACGAGCTAAGGAATGGGCAGCGCTCTTGTGAGGCCCAATGCACCGTATAGGTGGCAAATCCTTCTACGGGGCAGACGGAGCTATCTTCCGCCTGGGTCTAATTTGGCACCCGGTGATATAGGTGGCTTTCATGCTGAGACGAGCGAAGGAATAGGCAGCGCTCGTCTACGGCGTGTGGTTTAAGTGGTACACGGTGGTATAGGTGGTTTTCATACTGAGACGAGCGAAGGAATAGGCAGCGCTGCTCTAAGGCTTGTGGTATAAGTGGTGCAGGGTGGTACAGGTGGTTTTCATACTGAGACGACGAAGGAATAGGCAGCGCTACTCTAAGGCTTGTGGTATAAGTGGCACACGGTGGTATAGGTCGTTTTCATACTGAGACGAGCGAAGGAATGGGCAGCGCTCTTGTGAGGCCCAAGGCACCGTATAGGTGGCCAATCATTCTACGGGGCAGACGGAGCTATCTTCCGCCTTGGTCTAATTTGGCACCCGGTGTTGTAGATGGCTTTCATAATGAGACAGCGCTTTTGAGAGGCCCGTGACACCAGTGGTATACGGTGGCACAAGTGGTTTTAATACTGAGACGAGCGAAAGAAAAGGGAGCGCTCTTCTGAGCCCCGTGGTATAAGTGGTAAACGGTGGTATAGGTGGTTTTCATACTGAGACGAGCGAAGAAATTGGCAGCGCACCACTAAGGCTTGTGGTATGAGTGGTACACGGTGGTAGAGGTGGTTTTGATACTGAGACGAGTGAAGGAATAGGCAGCGCTACTTTAAGGCTTGTGGTATAAGTGGTGCACGGTGGTATAGGTGGTTTTAATACTGAGACGAGTGAAAGAAATGGCAGCGCTCTTCTGAGGCTCGTGGTAAAGTGGTATAGATTGGTACAAGTGGTTTCTATACAGAGTCGACCTGGAAGGAAAAGGCAGCGATCTAGTAAGGCTTGTGGCACCGTATAGGTGGCCTATCCTTCTTCGGGGCCGACGGAGCTCTCTTCCGCTTAAGTCGAATTTGGCACCCGGTGGTAGAGGAGGTCACTATACGAGCGAATGAAAAGGCAGCGCTTCTCTAAGGCTTGTGGCACAAGTGGTATAGAGTGGCCGTGACATATGGTTTCTATAATGAAACGAGCTAAGAAAGGCAGCGATCAACTAAGGTCAGTGGCACCGTATAGGTGGCCAATCCTTCTTCGGGGCAGACGGAGATCTCTTCCGCCTGGTTCGAAATTGGCACCCGGTGGTAGAGGAGGTCGCTATACTTAGACGATCGAGCAAATGAAAAGACAGCGCTTCTCTAAGACTTGTGGCACAAGTGGTATAGAGTGGCCGTGACCTGTGGTTTCTATAATGAAACGAGCTAAGGAAAAGGCAGCGCTTTACTAAGGCCCAAATTTAGACCCAGGCGGAAGAGAGCTCCTCTGCCCCGAAGAAGGATTGGCCACCTATACGGTGCCACGGGCCTCAATGGAGCGCTGCCTTTTCCACAGATCGTCTCAGTATAAAAACAGACTGTACCACCGTGCACCACCTCTACCACAAGCCTTAGTTGTGCGCTGCCTATTCCTTCGCTCGTCTAAGTATAGCGACCTCCTCTACCACCGGGTGCCAAATTAGACCCAGGCGGAAGAGAGCTCCGTCTGCCCCGAAGAATGATTGGCCACCTATACGGTGCCTTGGGCCTCAATGGAGAGCTGCCGATTCCTTCGCTCGTCTCAGTATGAAAACCACCTATACCACCGTGAACCACTTATACCAAAAGCCTTAGAGTAGCGCTGCCTATTTCTTCGCTCGTCTCAGTATGAAAACCACCTATACCACCGTGAACCATTTATACCACAAGCCTTAGAGTAGCGCTTCCCATTCCTTCGCTCCTCTCAGTATGAAAACCACCTATACCACTGTGTACCACCTATACCGCAAGCCTTAGAGTAGCGCTGCCTGTTCCATCGCTCGTCTCAGTATGAAAACCACCTATACCACCGTGTACCACCTAAACCACAAGCCTTAGAGTAGCGCTGCCGATTCCTTCGCTCGTCTCAGTATGAAAACCACCTATACCACCGTGAACCACTTATACCACACGCCGTAGAAGAGCGCTGCCTATTCCTTCGCTCGTCTCAGCATGAAAGCCACCTATACCATCGGGTGCCAAATTAGACCCAGGCGGAAGATAGCTCTGTCCGCCCCGTAGAAGGATTGGCCACCTATACGGTGCATTGGGCCTCACAAGAGCGCTGCCCATTCCTTAGCTCGTCTATATTCTGCACGCAGGTTGGCACGTCGCCGTGTGTCTGGGTGCATTCGCCTGCGAGTTGGTGATGTGGACCCACACAAGTCAGGCAACATTTACGTGCGAGCAAGGGACGTTCTTAGCGCCGGTAATCGGCATGGATGTTGGCATGTCGCCGTGTATCCGGGTGCATTCGCCGGCTATTTCGTGATGTCTTACAAAGTTGTTCTAGGTTGTTTGTGCTTGAAGAAACTACTACTTGGCGGAGGTATGATCATGAGGTCTCTGGACCCAAGATCTTCTCATACTTTCTTTAACACGATGCACAAAGACATCTCTCAATATATTATCATTATTACATTGAGAAACGTCTTCTCAAATAGAAAATACGACACAAAATCAGTACAGAAAGAAATTCTTTTATTCGCGAGTGCTCTGTCAACGCCAACGCAGAGGAGGTTACAATATAGATGGCAAACCAAAGATTTTGATTTGAAAAATATAGTTGTTAACTAGACCAGAAATTTACACATTTAGAAAAGTCATCTAAGAAATACCATATATAGGTCTGTAAATCTATTTACACGTGTTTTAAAAAGAGGGGATAAACTTTATAGATATAAATGGAATATACCATAATTTTTCTGTTTGTTCTGTTTTCTGTTATTGCTGACCTATCTTTATGTTCCAATGAACTGAATTACATTCTGACGGTCTCAATCAAGTAAGTATACTTAAATTACTTTCTGTGTGACAGTTTATACTTCCTGGTGTTGGTTTTATTAAAGTTCATTACCATCCATATTCTAACCATAATTCTTAAATTCCTTTTTTAAGTAAAAGTTGCTTTATGTTTCATTACATTATAAATGTTTCTATCATGCCACCTTTTTACATTGCACAGGAGGTTAGTAGAGGTTTCCAACGTTATTGTTGTCAATATCATTATTATCATTATAATTGTCATCTATGTTATTATTAGGTAGATTCCACAAAGTATTGTTTGTTTACGTCAAGAATAGTTTATCAAGCAACTGGATAAAAGTTTGAAACAGTCAGACGTTTCAGACAGACGATCGTCTTTACTTCATTAACATATCTATTCAGAGTTTTGGTATAAAACCTAGTTCTTCCAGATCTTTCTTTAGTCACTGACGAAAGATAGCGGATGCTCTCTTAAACGTCTGACTGTTTCAAAATTTCATCCAGTTGCTTGAGTAACTAGTACAATTTTTGGCGTATCTTATTACCTGGATGTCTAACCCTCATCAACGTATTGTTTGCTTAATTTATCTATCCTTTGTTCGCGTATTTTACCCGGACTGGTATAACAAAGGAAATATGTCCTGTTTCCCTTTGTCCGTTTACATATAATTTACTGCAAATGGGTGTATTTGAAAGGTCGAAGACCGTTTCGGGTATTTCGCTATTCTCCAAGATTTTAAAAATCGTGGCACTACTAGTCCCCCGGGCAAAAACTTCTGCTTGGAGAATATATCGGTTACTGTTATGTCAGTTCCATCTATACGATATATATAGGATGCTTTAAGGCCATGGAATGATATAGTGTGCATTTAATTCACCTTAACGAATGCGGAAAGGTTGCGGAAAGCTCAAATTTTACGTTCCGTGGCCTTTACGACAGCGTAAACTCTGCTGAAATACTTACCAACCTTTAATACTTATTTCCGTCATTCGGAAAGTTTTCTTAAATATTCGATTTCATGCAGTGCATGATGTGATGTAATAAAGCTGAAATAAAGAAGTACCAGAGCCTACTTTACTTATGATTACACCAAGGCCACAGCGAGTACATTTTGTGGGTTAGGTCTTCTGTAGACTCCAAATCTAATGCGGGAGTGCTAGAAAAACAATATAGTAAAAACAAAAACAAAAGATGTCTACATTTTTAACATAGATATCACAAACGTTGTAACAAGAATTTGAACGACAAAACATGGTATTACAGCCAGCAAGTCTTTTATTCATGCATTCAAGAAGTTACAGAAAATGACATTGGTGTGGTAGACTGGTATCACCACAACTACAACTCCAGTGACGGAACTTTCACAACAGTTACTGCACTTAACAAGGATACCAAACCGGTGACGTCACTCCTACAACCAATGAAATAAAGAGTGAGGAAACAATGCCTCGAACTAAATCTATTACAACATTCCATCTGCTGGAGAGAGCACATATATTGCATCATCACTGTACACATAGATTCCGCCCACAATTTGCCCTCAATTGCCAAAACATTTACAGGGAAACTTTTTATGGCAAATGTAAAAACACTCACGAACTGATTGAATACTTTCTACATTCCTTCAAAGGCAACAGATATCTCAAAGTTACCCATGCATCTGTTAATGGTATCGCTTATGCTCACAAAATATTGTAAAGCTTTATGTAAATGCTGGTACATACACGCATGTGTCTTGTGTGATGTTGACATGTGATTTTTAGCTCTAACTCTACAATAATGAAGTAAAAGACGTGCCTATTAGTAATACATGGATATCTCTTTGCTGGAATGCTAATAATTTCTTTCTGGAATTTCATATGTAAATTATTACTAATCCATTAAAATAACATTAAGCTGTAGTAAAGTTTGCATTTGCAATTGTTCAATGAGATAGCCATCATTTGAATGGAACGTTCTTATACAAAGTTATGTATGCATCTAATACCACAAAGTTGAACAATTCCTACCAAAGAAAGATCAAGATTGTAAATTATCATATGTAGATGCTTTTCTGAATTACATACATTCAAATAGAATATAGATACAGATAATACAATGCAATACAGTTGACAACGCATACAGCTAAAACCCTTTAGATTAAGCTGGTAGTGAAGTATATATATATATATCATTATTATTTTTTGTCTGACACTTTTTGAGAGTCTGATCAGACTAAAGTTTTACCACAGTTTTCTAAAGGAACATGGGTGCACAGTGAAGCCTTGCATTTATTCTTAATATTTTTCATGGGATTCTCAATGAAATGTTGCATCTGTATAAGATACATTTGTTCATGTTACATACAGGGACTCGTTGTGTGTGCCCCCTAACACTCTCTGTCATGCAAAGGCCTGTTTTTTTTCTGGAGTATGATCAGTAACTGGTGAAGACAATGATTGCATCACCGGCGGTTACTACCAAGTGCCCACCCGGACCCACGGCAACTCCCCTCGCGTACGTGCATTTGCAATTGTTCAATGAGATAGCCATCATTTGAATGGAACGTTCTTATACAAAGTTATGTATGCATCTAATACCACAAAGTTGAACAATTCCTACCAAAGAAAGATCAAGATTGTAAATTATCATATGTAGATGCTTTTCTGAATTACATACATTCAAATAGAATATAGATACATATAATACAATGCAATACAGTTGACAACGCATACAGCTAAAACCCTTTAGATTAAGCTGGTAGTGAAGTATATATATATATATCATTATTATTTTTTGTCTGACACTTTTTGAGAGTCTGATCAGACTAAAGTTTTACCACAGTTTTCTAAAGGAACATGGGTGCACAGTGAAGCCTTGCATTTATTCTTAATATTTTTCATGGGATTCTCAATGAAATGTTGCATCTGTATAAGATACATTTGTTCATGTTACATACAGGGACTCGTTGTGTGTGCCCCCTAACACTCTCTGTCATGCAAAGGCCTGTTTTTTTTCTGGAGTATGATCAGTAACTGGTGAAGACAATGATTGCATCACCGGCGGTTACTACCAAGGGCCCACCCGGACCCACGGCAACTCCCCTCGCGTACGTCCCTGGAGGCAAAGCGATGTGGTGGACATATGTGCCCTGGCTTGTGTACTTCACCACGCGACGGTTGCGTGAGTCCACCACCAGAATGCGACCGGATCTAGATCTGTCCACGCAGATGCCTCGGGGATGATTCAGGCCGCCGCCGCTCCACCCCGGTCCTCCGAACTTCATCACGTACTGTCCGGCCTCGCTGTACGTGTAGATGAAATTGGTCTTAAAGTCCGAGACGAAGATGTTGCCTTTCCCGTCAACGGCGACGTTCATCGGCGTACTCATCCGCGGACCGGCATCCCACAGGAGTTTCCCGTCAGACCCGAAGGCTTGCACCCCACCACGGTAGCCGCTGGACCATGTGACGAACACGTGGTTGTTGCGCGAGTCCACGGCCATCCCGCGAGTCACCCCCCGTGGTACGTCAGGGAGGTCAAAGTTGGCTTTGAGATGGCCTTCCCTGCCGACATGTACCACGGAGTCAGGGCTGGTAGGGTACCCCTTCAGAAAGACCCACAGATGGCCATCCTTGCCGATGGACACATCAGATGGCTCCTTTGATGGGTGCCCTAGCCCTGGTGCATTGGTTGGGAACTGATACAGGTAAGCGCCTTCCAAGTCGTACACTTGGAGGCGCGCTTTGGTCAGATCAGCCACATATATCTTGCCGTCGGGGGAAACTGCAACCCCACGTGCTCGGCGCAGTTTCCCGGTCCCGGGTTCGTCGCTTTCGTCAAACATTCCTAAGATTTAAAAAAAAAATGTTTACCTTACTGAGGTAAGATGATTCAGCTAACGTTTGCAATTTTGTTGTTGCTTATAATTATTGTCTTGGAAAAAAATGATAACTACATCGACATGTGATAGAGAGGGTGCTGACACATTCTCTCACCTGAAGAAGAACTACTGAATGTCCTTTTGGTGAAATAATGTGATAGAAAGGCACGTCATGACATGCCATCAACTGTCCTGTATCAGCACAGCACCCCTCCTCTTCCCTGTATGGTGCATGGGTGTACAAAATGTATCAAAACAAACCTTCAGTGGGCGTGGAAGCCGGCATGTTGATTGGTGTAGCTCCTGCCGCTTCCATCTCCGCCGCGATGCCGTGTGAGGGACCCCGTCCATGGCCCGGATCGATCTACATAAATGACCGATTAGAATGCGTCAAACTATAAACATAGTTAAAAATCAACGTGGACATACTCAAGCAGATATAAATTTCGTTGCATCATATCTGATTGGCTGTTGTTGTGAAATTGACTATTGGGTGAGGTGAGGACAAAAATCTACCCGGTGACTACCATGTAACGTTATATAATTGCTCAACTAACAAGTACTGACCTTGATGACGTCAGCAGATGTCACTTTGTCAGTCCTCATCGAGACAGCAGAACTTTTCCAGGCACCACTGCCAGTGGTACTGGGTCCTGCTGTACTTGCGGTAGGCTGCAAAGAGTAATCAAAATTAAAATACATTGATCTCTGCTTGATCAATATCCTGTTCCAATGCCTGCAACTAAAAAGCTGTAGTTCTAAAAGAAGCAAGTAGATGGCCCTAACTGATCTCACTTCTTTTCTTATTCTTAGACTAATAATCACTCAAACATGGTGACCACTGATCGTGACCATAACATGTTCGGCACTAGATACTGATGATGATGATGACTAGATACAAAATCCAGAGGTTTTGCTGCAGTACAAATGAAAGTCGCCAGCCCCCATCACATCTAGTTATTTCTGTCAAGAGGTAAAGAGCTAACTGCATTCCTATTTTAAATCAATCAATCAATCAATCAATCAATCAATCAATCTATCAATCAATCGAAGTTTTCCAGGTTAGGTTCAGCATAGCTGCAATGATGCTAAATGACCGACCATTCCAAACTCAAGGAACGCTGACGAGTACTGACCTTCATGACGTCAGCAAATGTCACCTTGCCAGTGGTGTTGGCCCCTGCTGTGCTTGCAGTTGGCTGTAAAGAGAATGCATTGACGTCAGAAAAGTGCCCGGATTTAAGCAAAATAGTCCCGTCGAAATTCCTGGACCAGTGCTTTCGGCACTGATTTGAACTGCCGTCAGCGCTCAAAAGTAGGATGGATTAATACAATAAATGCAGAAAAAGACATTTCAGATGTATCTTACTAAGGTAGTAAAACATTTCGTGCTCCCCGGTGTTTTTATCAAAAGCATCTAATATATCAGTTAACTTACAGCGCATCGCACTCCCCTGGGCGCTTTACCCCAACAAGAGGGGTGTTGCCCAGTACCAAATCAAGATCAAGATGAACTTACAGCGCCATGGTTTCCATCAGTTTGGGTGTTGAGGTGCGTCAGAAGTACGGGTACCAAGATCACCAGCGTTACCAAGGAAACGGCTGATGTGGCAGCGCATATCAGCAGGCGTCGTGACAGGCGATGACGTAGTTGTCTCCAAATGGTACGACGTTCTTGGGCCGGGCCTACGAGTTGGACAGAAAAAGAGATACTTAATTCGTGTTAAAAAAAAACTCCCGTTGAATCTGCACAGTGACTTTACCAACACAAACGCTACATTGAGAATTTTGTTTTAAATTTTGTGATACGGCCCAGTCGGAACTTGCTGGACCCCTTCGGCCGGTCTTCCAGGCCTCGGGGTGGAAGGGACAGGCGGGGCGTTGATGTCGTCGCGGTTCAGGGCTGGCCCGAGACGCATCCCGAAGGACATTCCATCCTCGTACGTGTGTTCGGCGGGGGGTCTTTCTGGTCTCGGGGAAGGGGGGACCGGTGGGGCGCGGCGAGCCTCTCGGTTCAGGGGCTGTCCGAGACGTATCCCGAAGGACTCTCCATCCTCGTACGTGTGTGTGGCCGGACCAGACGGCTGCCCATCTACCGAGCCCCGAGCCTGAGCGGTATCTTGACCTTGACCGGGGCTGTCTAGATCTGCTGGCGGACTATCGTCTGCCGGACCTGGATATGGTTGTAAACATGCATCACTGTACTATCTATTTCATGGGTTTTAAACATTTCATATTCGTTTCGTCTATCCTTAACCCTATCCAGACTGAGGGTGCGGTTCGAACTGTATCAAGTTTCATGATATTGTAGTCAAGAGGATTTCTGAACGGCTACAAAGGTTTAAAACCACCAGACTTGGTGACTGTTCCTAGAATACATCTGGCGATAATTCTATCATGATGATTCAATTTGTCATCTCTCTGACAAGTACATTTTACGAAATTCGCTAATTTCAATTTTGATCAATGCGGTGTCCATTTATAAGAAAATTATTCAAATATCATACATTTCCCTAATTACAAACGATATGGACGTCGAAAAGGCCTTGTTTTCAGAGGCGTTTGATTGTTAAAGTATGCTTCCCTGTTGTGGTAAATAAAAGTTACAGAACTATTTTTCTGGCTAAAGAAAATCTGGATCCGAAGTTTTTGCGAAGTACGAGTAAATGTTTACGAGAAAAACACACCAATCTTCAACGTTCCATGGGAGTCGTTTAGTAAAGACTAATAATACTCGCCGCGATGAACAATGTGTGCATTTATATTTTACATGAAGTAGCTGCCTTTGCAAGCCCCTAGATTTGTTATTCAGGACTACATTTTGCCTATTCATCAATTGAGCGTACATAAATACATCATCGGTATTTTCCACGTACCAATGAATATTCAAGCAACCCGAACCGTAGTCAATATTTTCCTTTAAAAAAATCCAAACTGATGAACGATATGGTTGGACAAATGCCTCTTACGTTGTTGACAACTTGTAGGGATAGACATCGGGACTGCATTTTACTGTTTTCTAACGTTTTACTAGACACGCTCTTTATGAAATTTTTGTTTTCACACACACCCTACATGTATTTAGGAAGTTTCAGCCAATAACAAAATGACGCCAGGCCTGAATAGGGTTAAATGAAATTAAGAATACGACAGAATTTGTAATGACTAAAAAACTAACGAGGTTATTATAATCTTATCGAGGGAAGTACTGAGTTACGCAGAGGTATTATTGTACAGTATGCGGATTAAGGGTAAGGTCAGAGGTCAAGGCCCTTAGACGAAAACAAGATCCACGTGACCAATACGTCACCATTGGTTCGAATCGAACCCTTAGTGTCTGGAAGGACTGTCTACAAGGCAAGGGCCTTAAACTTTGACCTTAGAACAGATGCATAACGCTGCTCATGCGCACTGAGGTTGTCAAAATGTTGAGATTTAAAAAAACATAATGACAAGGATTGTAGAAGTATGTGCACGTTATTGCTATCAAAGCTTAAATTGTATTCCGTTGTAGTTCTTAGAATAGTCACTTGTTCCACTTGTCGCCATTGTTATATTGTGCCGTCTACAGCTGTATGCTTTATCAATACATTGTTATCTCCATAAAAAATGGAGATATAGTTTTGGGTGTGTCTGTCTGTCTGTCTGTTTGTTTGTGTTTCGGCGATACTCTACTCAGCATAACTCAAGAACTTCCGAATGGATTTCGATGATATTTGATATGTGGGCGGGTGTTGGGAAGCCAAAATTCAAGGTCGATTTTTGGCCCCCTGGTATGTGACCTTGGTACTGCAGCAGAGCTTCCGTTTTTGTATCTTTTGACCTGGACGTGCTATGGTCTTGATTTTTGGGCGTCAGATAGCTTGTGATGTAAATCCTCTGGAACTGCAGTTGCATTATTGTGAAAATCTTCTAAGGGGCAAGATAAAACTCTATTATTATTGTGACTGAAGAAGAACGATTGTTGCGGAACATGATCTCTCCGACAGAAAATGTTGGTTTTGTCTCTCCCTACCGACAATGTTGCCAGTGACTGCGAGGAAAGCACTTATCTTCGACGTTCCATAGGATTCGCGCGATAGTTTAGTAAAATTATCGACAGAAAAAGTTGAAAGTTGTGACGCAAACTACACATAAGCCAGTTTGTGTGAATAATGTGTGCATTTAACATGAAGTAGCTTCCAGCGTAAGTAGCTAGAATTGTCTACATTTTGCCTATTCATCAATTGAGGGTATATAAATACATCCTCTGTATTTTCCACGTAGCAATGAATATTCAAGGGGCCCGAACCGTTGTAATTTTTTTCCTAAAAATACAAAAACTCCATAACTGATAAACGATACGGTTGGCAAATGACATCTTTTAAACACAACGTTTTAATGGTCGTCATTTGATAGTTCTAACAGTGTTATGTCGCTTTTATCAGGCAGAAACTGCGAGGAAAATATGGCCGTCGCAAAGTCCTTGTTTTCAGAAGCGTTTAAAGAACGTTCTCTTGAGTTGAAAAAGTGCATGATTATCGTTAACTACTTGAAAAAGTTATCATCATAAAATTTGCTTTCCTGCTTCTCAAAATAACGTTTTTTTAAAAGATTTCTTAATAATGATGCTGTTGTTACATAAACAAAAACTACACAGAGAAATTATTGTACAGTATAGGGGATTATGGGTAATGTCAGAGGTCAATGCCCTGAGACGATAACAATACCCACGTGACCACTACGTCGGGAACGGCAGTTAACAGGGAGGGGCTTTGAACTTTGACTTTAGACCAGATGCATCATCCTGCACATGCGCACTTGTCACAAATCACACTAAAGCCCCCATTTCACCAGACGGCGATCGCGGGGGTTACATGTTCTCGGTTTTCGCGGCGACGTTTCACCGCGAACATTTAAAAAACCACCGCGAACATTTTTTGCCCAATACTGTAGCAGTATGTGACTGTAGCGCTGCCGCAAACTTAAAACCACCGCAAACACTCCATTTTCGCCTAAGCGCGAAACAAAACCACGCGAACATTTCTGCATTTACAGTACTTGCTTTCCTGCTTTTCAAAATAACGTTTTTTTTCTTATAGGATATCTGAATAACGATAGTATTGTTTCATATTATAAGACTTAAGTATCGTGTGCACTTTAATTCTACAATGCTAAACCAGTTGAACTGACCTGACGGCAGATCGGTGAAACGTCACCGCGAACTTAAAACCACTGAGAATATTTTTGTCTAATACTGTAGCAGTATGTGACTATAGCGTTGTCGCAAACTTAAGACCGCCGCAAACACTTCATTTTCGCCTTAGCGCGAAACAAAAACCACGCGAACATTTCTGCATTTACAGTATTTGCTTTCCTGCTTTTCAAAATAACGTTTTTTTTCGTATAGGATATCTCAATAACAATACTATTGTTACATATAATAAGACTTAAGTATTGTGTGCACTTTAATTTTGCAATGTTAAACCAGTTGAACTGACCTTGCGGCAGATCAGCGCCGTACATCGGGTTCAGCGGCAGGTTGACGAGGTCTTCCTCCAGCAGCCTGTGCCGGTACACCCCGGCGCGTTTCCCGTCTCTCTCTTTGGGGCGAGGAGTTGGCGGCACTCCCGGAGTTTTCCGGTTGGAATCTTGTCGTCGGGATGACCTCGAGGTTTCTCCATCTTCTTCACGTGTAGACCCTCCTGGGTCAATCGCCTCTGCTGCCGTCTGGCTGTTTGCGGTTTGGATCTGCTGCAGTTCGAACTCCGGAGCCTCCGCCATCTCGCGCCCGGGAGGCACCCACTCGGGTCCCGATTGCAAAATGCGCTTTCGCCGCTGGGTCCTGTAGAAAAAAGCCGGCCCTATAGTAATTGTCTGGAGATTGGATGTGGTATTTCATAAGTATGCAATACCCACACGAAACGAGTCGTTTATGTTTAGGAGGAATTTTCCAATTCACCACCAGTTATTTGGGCCTTTGATGTCAGAAACCTTTGAAGGTTTGATATCATAATATTCATAGACTAGTTTATACTATGCCTATGGTATAAGATATTGTTGCATGTTTACTTTTCCTCATTGCATCCTTACATATCGAAACTTACAAGGTGTAATACAATCACTATAAAACGCCAAAGCGTAGACTTATCTATCATACATCGGATGAACTGAAGAAAAGCGGACGTCCGTGGATATACTGGGTAAATATTGAAGAGAGTGAGTTTTTTGAGGTCATTTGAGTCGAAGCTTAACAGCCCGATCGACGGCCACCTTATCATGTCATACCGCCTCTCGACAGCTGATGACCTTCTCAAGAATATGGTTGGCAATACGTCGTGTGATAAGTCGTCTGAGGTTGGGAGGTGGTCTGCGAAGTCGGCTATTTGTCGACTGTTTCCCAACTTACCACTGTGACACTACTCAATCGATTGTTAGACCGCTACCACGAATCTTTCCCATTAACCACCTCGCTATCCCGATTGCAAACTCCTGACACTTTGTTATATGTTGGATATTGCACTTTCCTTTCTCACAACCAGAAATGTCTCTCACTTGCTTACGTTTCGCTGCCTATCAGACATCTTCGTCAGAGCTCGAGACATCGTTACCAATTTGTTAATAGGATGTTAATTTTTATTCGCTACCTCTATTTGTACTATGCACATGTTTAATAGTTGTTGCCATACATTGTACCGTGTACAATTGTCGTGCAATAAAGTTCTGGCGGAGTTTCCATGTAAGACATTACGAAATCGCCGGCGAATGCACCCCGATACACGGCGACATGCCGACCTTCGTGCCGATTACCGGCGCTACGAACGTCCCTTGCTCGCACGTAAATGTTGCCCGACTTGTGTGGGTCCACATCACCAAATCGCAGGCGAATGCACCCGTACCCAGACACACGGCGACATGCCGACCTGCGTGCGGAATATAGACGAGCTAAGGAATGGGCAGCGCTCTTGTGAGGCCCAATGCACCGTATAGGTGGCAAATCCTTCTACGGGGCAGACGGAGCTATCTTCCGCCTGGGTCTAATTTGGCACACGATGATATAGGTGGCTTTCATGCTGAGACGAGCGAAGGAATAGGCAGCGCTCGTCTACGGTGTGTGGTTTAAGTGGTACACGATGGTATAGGTGGTTTTCATACTGAGACGAGCGAAGGAATAGGCATCGCTGCTATAAGGCTTGTGGTATAGGTGGTACACGGTGGTATAGGTGGTTTTCATACTGAGACTAGCGAAGGAATAGGCAGCGCTACTTTAAGGCTTGTGGTATAAGTGGTGCACGGTGGTATAGGTGGTTTTCATACTGAGACGACGAAGGAATAGGCAGCGCTACTCTAAGGCTTGTGGTATAGGTGGTACCCGGTGGTATAGGTGGTTTTCATACTGAGACGAGCGAAGGAATGGGCAGCGCTCGTCTACGGTGTGTGGTTTAAGTGGTACACGATGGTATAGGTGGTTTTCATACTGATACGAGCGAAGGAATAGGCATCGCTGCTCTAAGGCTTGTGGTATAGGTGGTACACGGTGGTATAGGTGGTTTTCATACTGAGACTAGCGAAGGAATAGGCAGCGCTACTTTAAGGCTTGTGGTATAAGTGGTGCACGGTGGTATAGGTGGTTTTCATACTGAGACGACGAAGGAATAGGCAGCGCTACTCTAAGGCTTGTGGTATAGGTGGTACCCGGTGGTATAGGTGGTTTTCATACTGAGACGAGCGAAGGAATGGGCAGCGCTCTTGTGAGGCCCAAGGCACCGTATAGGTGGCCAATCATTCTACGGGGCAGACGGAGCTATCTTCCGCCTTGGTCTAATTTGGAACCCGGTGGTGTAGATGGCTTTCATAATGAGACGAGCGAAGCTGAATAGACAGCGCTCTTCTAAGGCGTGTGGTATAAGTTGTTCACGGTGGTATAGGTGGTTTTCATACTGAGACGAGCGAAGGAATAGGCAGCGCTACTTTAAGGCTTGTGGTATAAGTGGTGCACGGTGGTATAGGTGGTTTTAATACTGAGACGAGCTAAAGAAATGGCAGCGCTCTTCTGAGGCTCGTGGTAAAGTGGTATAGATTGGTACAAGTGGTTTCTATACAGAGTCGACCTGGAAGGAAAAGGCAGCGATCTAATAAGGCTTGTGCCACCGTATAGGTGGCTAATCCTTTTACGGGGCCGACGGAGCTCTCTTCCGCTTAAGTCGAATTTGGCACCCGGTGGTAGAGGAGGTCACTATACGAGCGAATGAAAAGGCAGCGCTTCTCTAAGGCTTTTGGCACAAGTGGTATAGAGTGGCCGTGACATATGGTTTCTATAATGAAACGAGCTAAGAAAGGCAGCGATCTACTAAGGCCCAAATTTAGACCCAGGCGGAAGAGAGCTCCGTCTGCCCCGAAGAAGAATTGGCCACCTATACGGTGCCACGGGCCTCAATGGAGCGCTGCCTTTTCCACAAATCGTCTCAGTATAAAAACAGACTGTACCACCGTGCACCACCTATACCACAAGCCTTAGTTGTGCGCTGCCTATTCCTTCGCTCGTCTAAGTAAAGCGACCTCCTCTACCACCGGGTGCAAAATTAAACCCAGGCGGAAGAGAGCTCCGTCTGCCCCGAAGAAGGATTGGCCACCTATACGGTGCCTTAGGCCTCAATGGAGAGCTGCCGATTCCTTCGCTCGTCTCAGTATGAAAACCACATATACCACCATGTACCACTTATACCACAAGCCTTAGAGTAGCGCTGCCTATTCCTTCTATCGTCTAAGAATAGTGACCTCCTCTACCACCGGGTGCCAAATTCGACTTAGACGAAAGAGAGCTCCGTCTGCCCCGAAGAAGAAGTCGACCCACTCAAGTCGGGCAACATTTACGTGCGAGCATGGGACGTTCATAGCGCCGGTAATAGGCACGCAGGTCGGCATGTCGCCGTGTGTCTGGGTGCATTCGCCTGCGATTTCGTGATGTGGACCCACACAAGTCGTGCAACATTTACGTGCGAGCAAGGGACGTTCGTAGCGCCGGTAATCGGCACGGAGGTCGGCATGTCGCCGTGTATCCGGGTGCATTCGCCGGCCCATTTCGTGATGTCTTACATGGAACCTCCGCCGCGCTGGGCCTCCTCTCAGTACGAAAACCACCTATACCACCGTGTACCACTTATATCACAAAAATTAGTGGAGCTCTGCCTATTCCATAGCTCGTCTCAGTATAAAAACCACCTCTACCACCGTGTACCACTTATACCACAAGCCTTAGTGGAGCGCTGCCTATTCCTTAGCTCGTCTCAGTATAAAAACCACCTATACCACCGTGTACCACTTATACCACAAGCCTTAGTGGAGCTCTGCCTATTCCTTAGCTCGTCTCAGTACAAAAACCACATCTACCACCGTGTACCACTTATACCACAAGCCTTAGTGGTGCGCTTCCTATTCCTTCGCTCGTCTCAGTATGAAAACCACCTATACCACCGTGTACCACTTATACCACGGGGCTCAGAAGAGCGCTGCCTATTCTTTCACTCGTCTCAGTATTAAAACCACTTGTACCGCTGTATACCACTGGTGCCAATGGGGCCTCGCAAAAATGCTGCCTTTTCCTTCGCTCGTCTCAATATAAAAACCACCTGTACCACTGCATACCACTGGTGCCACGGGCCTCAAAAGAGCGCTGCCTTTTCCATCGCTCGTCTATAATCGGCACGCAGGTCGGCGTGTGTCTGGGTATATTCGCCCGCGATTTCGTGATGTCGACCCACACACGTCGGGCAACATTTACGTGCGAGCAAGCGACGTTCGAAGCACCGGTAATCGGCACGCAGGTCGGCATGTCGCCGTGTATCTGGGTGCATTCGCCGGCGATTTCGTGATGTCTTACATGGAAACTCCGCCGAAATCTCCTAGACAAATAGTTACAAAGAATTAAAATATTATGACAATCACAACACCTGTGTTGTCTTAAATTCGAATGGACTCTAAGTTAGAATAAACCTAACCCTATTTTTTTTATTGTTCACCATTAGATACTCCGCCAGAAGACTGCGTTTTAGCTACAAGAGGGTCGCAACATGAATGCCAACTAAAGGGAGACCCCAACGGTGAATGGGTGGGAAAACATGTCTGAGTCCGTTTTTAAGACCAATGGCCTTCTCACATCAAACGTGTTGTCGTATTGCTTGCGCAATAAGTGTGTTGTCGGCCATTTCTGTATTTGCCCTTTTAGTACTTTCAGTACCCCGTAGACGAACAGAACACTCAACTATAAGCTTAACGTCGTCCCCTGTCCAAGTAATGTATGGGGAAGGGCAGAAAAGACAACAGCCCTACAGGGAACAGCTGAAAGCCGAACAAAAAAGAAAAGGGATAAGAAAACATATTCAGCAGCAAACCCACTCGCAAAATACAAGAGTAAGGAATAAGGGGCATCTTGGATACATCGACAACGCCGAATATAAACGAGTTCCCGTTTTGCGAAAAACTACGTATACTAAACACCTCCGAAAGCTTCTACAACTGTCAAAAAAATCAATAACTATGTACAGTACCGCAAAAACTATCGTAACAACAGCCCCACCAACAACTATCGTAACAACAGCCCCACCAACAACTATGGAAACAACAGCTCCACAAACAACTATCGAAACAACAGCCCCACAAACAACTATGAAAACAACAGGCCCACCAACAACTATCGTAACAACAGGTCCACCAACAACTATCGTAACAACAGGCCCACCAACAACTATCGTAACAACAGGCCCGCCAACAACGATTGAAACAACGGTCACAACAACAGCTGTGGTAACAACAGCCCCACCAACAACTACGGAAACAACAGCCCCACCAACAACTATCGTAACAACAGCTCCACCAACAACAATCGTAACAACAGTCAAACAGACAACTATGATAACAACAGCCCTTCCAACAACTATCGTGACAACAGCTCCACCAACGACTATCGTAACAACAGCCCCACCAACAACTATGGAAACAATAGCACCGCCAACAACTATCGTAACAACAACTGCACTACCAACAACTATAGTAACAACAGCTCCACCAACAACAATGAAAACAACAGCCCCGTCAATAACTGTCGTAACAACAGGCCCACCAACAACTATCGTAACAACAGGCCCACCAACAACTATCGTAACAACAGGCCCACCAACAACTATCGTAACAACAGGTCCACCAACAACTATCGTAACAACAGGCCCACCAACAACTATCGTAACAACAGGCCCGCCAACAACGATTGAAACAACAGCCCCACCAACCACCATGGAAACAACAGCCCCGCCAACAACTATGGAAAAAACAGCACCACCAACAACTATCGTAACAACAACAGCACTACCAACAACTATCGTAACAACAGCTCCACCGACAACAATGGAAACAACAGCCCCGCCAACAACTATGGTAACAACAGGCCCACCAACAACTATCGTAACAACAGGCCCACCAACAACTATCGTAACAACAGGCCCACCAACAACTATCGTAACAACAGGCCCACCAACAACTATAGTAACAACAGCCCCACCAACAACGATTGAAACAACAGCCTCACCAACCACCATGGAAACAACAGCCCCACAAACAACTATCGTAACAACAGCCCCACAAACAACTATGGTAACAACAGCCCCGCCAACAACTATGGTAACAACAGCCCCACCAACAACTATCGTAACAACAGGCCCACCAACAACTATCGTAACAACAGGCCCGCCAACAACGATTGAAACAACAGCCCTACCAACCATTATTGAAACAACAGCCCCACCAACAACTATCGTAACAACAGCTCCACCGACAACAATGGAAACAACAGCCCCGCCAACAACTATGGAAACAACAGCACCGCCAACAACTATAGTAACAACAGCCCCACCAACAACGATTGAAACAACAGCCCCACCAACCACCATGGAAACAACAGCCCCACCGACAACTTTGGAAACAACAGCCCCACCAACAACTATAGTAACAACAGCCCCACCAACAACTATCGTAACAACAGGCCCGCCAACGACTATGGAAACAACAGCCCCACCAACAACTATCATAACAACAGCCCCACCAACCACCATGGAAACAACAGCCCCACCAACAACTTTGGAAACAACAGCCCCACCAACAACTATAGTAACAACAGCTCCACCAACAACTATGGAAACAACAGCCCCACCAACAACTATCGTAACAACAGCTCCGCCAACAACTATCGTAACAACAGCTCCACCGACAACAATGGAAACAACAGCCCCGCCAACAACTATAGTAACAACAGCTCCACCAACAACAATGAAAACAACAGCCCCGCCAGCAACTATGGTAACAACAGGCCCACCAACAACTATCGTAACAACAGGCCCACCAACAACGATGGAAACAACAGTCCAACCAACAACAATGAAAACAACAGCCCCGCCAACAACTATCGTGACAACAGCCCCGCCAACCACTATAGTAACAACAGCCCCACCAACAACTATCGTAACAACAGGCCCACCAACAACTATCGTAACAACAGGCCCACCAACAACGATGGAAACAACAGTCCAACCAACAACAATGAAAACAACAGCCCCGCCAACAACTATCGTAACAACAGCCCCACCAACAACTATCGTAACGACAGCCCCACCAACAACTATCGTAACAACAGGCCCGCCAACAACGATCGAAACAACAGCCCCACCAACAACTATCGTAACAACATCTCCACATACAACAATGGAAACAACAGCCCCACCAACAACTATTGAAACCACAGCCCCACAAACAACTATGGAAACAACAGCCCCACCAACAACTATGGTAACAACAGGCCCACCAACAAATATGGTAACAACAGACCCACCAACAAGTTTGGAAACAACATTCCTACCAACAACTATCGTAACAACAGCTCCACCAACTACTATGGAAATAACAGCCCCACCAACAACTACGGAAACAACATTCCTACCAACAACTATAGTAACAACAGCTCCACCAATAACTATGGAAACAACAGCCCCAGCAACAACTTTGGAAACAATATTCTTACCAACAACCATAGTAACAACAGCTCCACCAACGACTATGGAAACAACAGCCCCAGCAACAACTACGGAAACAACATTCCTACCAACAACTATAGTAACAACAGCTCCAACGACGACTATGGAAACAACAGCCCCAACAACAACTACGGAAACAACATTCCTACCAACAACTATAGTAACAACAGCTCCACCAACGACTATGGAAACAACAGCCCCACGAGCAACTATGGAAACAACAGTCCCACCAACAACTATGGAAACAACGGCCCAACCAACAACTATGGAAACAACAGCCCCACCAACAACTACGGAAACAACATTCCTACCAACAACTATAGTAACAACAGCCCCACCAACAACTATGGAAACAACAGCCCTACCAACAACTACGGAAACAACATTCCTACCAACAACTATAGTAACAACAGGTCCACCAACAACTATGGAAACAACAGTCCCACCAACAACTATGGAAAAAACGGTCCCACCAACAATTATGGAAACAACAACCCCACCAACAACTATGGTAACATCAGCCCCACCAACAACTGTGGAAACAACATTCCTACCAACAACTATAGTAACAACAGCCCCACCAACAACTATCGTAACAACAGCCCCACCGACAACTTTGGAAACAACAGCCCCACCAACAACTATGGAAACAACAGCCCCACCAACAACTTTGGAAACAACAGCCCCACCAACAACTATGGAATCGACAGCCCCACTGAAAACTGTCGAATCAACAGCCCCACCAACAACTTTGGAAACAACAGCCCCACCAACAACTACGGAAACAACATTCCTACCAACAAGTATAGTAACAACATCCCCACCAACAACTATGGTAACAACATCCCCACCAACAACTATAGTAACAACAGCCCCACCAACAACTATGGTAACAACAGCCCCACCAACAACTATGGAAACAACAGCCCCACCAACAACTTTGGAAACAACAGCCCCACCAACAACTTTGGAAACAACAGCCCCACCAACAATTATGGAAATAACAGCCCCAGCAACAAGTATCGAAACAAGATCCCCACTAACATCTATGGATACAACAGTTCCTTCTTCGTCAGTTCCTCTTTCTACTGTCTATAGTTTGCCACCAATTACATTCCCAAATGTGACAAAAATAAGGGCAGATCCTACGAACAATAAAGCTTTAACACTACCATATGTGACAAAGATAAAGGTAGGTCCCACGAACAATGACGCTGCCACATCAGCTGGAATTGCCGCCGCTGCTGCCGTGCTGATTTCAGCCTGTATTCTCGCCTTTATGTTTCTTCTTCTGAAGCGACGTCATATTCTAAACAGATATGGTGACGTAGAGCAACCGATACAGGCAGAAAAGTACGTTTACACGCCTTTCAATTTTCGTATTCTACATTTTGATTTTATTCGTCCCTTTGATATATAAAGTATACTGTGGAAACAACAGAAATGTTCGCGGTGGTTTTATTTTCGCGGTTTTCGCGGTGAAACGTGAACTTGAAACCACCGCGAACATTTTTCTCCAGTACTGTAGCAGTATGTGACTTTAGCGTTGCAGCGAAGTTAAAACTACCGCGAACACTCCATTTTCTCTAAATCATGATAAAACACGCCAACTTGCATTTACAGTAATAGTCAATGAATGATAACACCATCTTGTTTTACCGCATTGTTGGAAATTCGCTACCAAATCTTTTTAATGTAGTACTAGTAACTAGACTATTACGAGTAACCGGTTTTACGCGTTCCTATTTTTGCTTTATTTCCTTTAGCACCTTCTGCACGATTTAGCCTGAGTACCAACCTCCGTAGTGACCGCTGGCTCAAAAGAATTCGCTTGCTAACCACGGAGTCTGACCCTGCGCGTATCCGTAACGGCTGTTATTCAGATATTCGTTTAGATTTTGAACGAGCTCGCTGATTGGCCCCATTCGTCTAAGCCCTCCCCATGCCACACTGTTCTTCGTAACGGGTAGGTTCTAAGAACTGAATAGAGACACCTTGGAACGAAAAATGGCACTACGCAAATGAGGCCCCGCCCACCGAACGCAGCTCGAATTCCCCTCATTACGTTATAATGAGACAGCCGTTACGGATACGCGCAGGGTCAGACTCCGTGGTCAGCAAGCGAATTCTTTTGAGCCAGCGGTCACTACGGAGGTTGGTACTCAGGCTTTGCACGATTACCGAAACGCTCTAAATTAACCGCTGAATCATCAGCATTTGTATAAAGGCACTTCAAATTCTACAACTGGATAAAATCCGGAGGTCTGCTTCCGGACGTTTCGAGTGACATCCATCACTAATCTCCAGCGTCACAAGAATGAACTGGCAGAACGAATCAATACTAGTACATCCAATTAGAACGACCGGTTAAACAGATGTACTAGTATTGATTCGTTCTGTCAGTTCATTCTAGTGACGCTGAAGAAGAGTGATGGATGTCACTCGAAACGTCCAGAAGTAAATCTCCAAATCTTATCCAGTTGTAGAGTTTGAATTGTCTTTATGTAATGTTTACCTGGATGTCTCACCTTTATAAACGTATAATTATTTGTGTTTCTATCCACAGGAGGATGCCCTTTACCCCACCGCCTGTGCTGATGGACCTCTACACAGACCAGGCCAACATTTTCCGCCACCAGCGCCATGGAGGATTCTACTTTCCAAACAGGAAGGACTTTATGAAAGAACATTATCAAGAAGAAGACTAAAGTTGTCTTTATGTAAGGACGTGAGGCACCTTTGATGTTTACCTCCAGTTCGAATTCGAGAAGGGTATCCTAGTTGGAGCTTCACCGTCTTTCGAAAGAGACTTAAAACGGGGGTTTGTCGTTCTAGGAGGTGCAGCCTCATTACTCAGATGGAAACCTACTGGCTGTACAATGATACAACGTGATGATTTACGCCCTTCAAATTGTTCTCCTGTTGTGTTCTCTTGTACCAAATGTGTTTGGAGTATATCACAGGCAAAGGGTCCAGGGTCCTGTATGTAGCTCAGCTGGTAGCAGTCTCTCAGTTGAGCTTCCAATTAGTAACGTTGGTAACTGGGAGGCCCAGGATCAAATCCAGGGAAGGGCATCTTGTTTGGGGCTGCACCCGTATTTCGGAAGGGACGAGAAGTAGGGTCCCGTGTTCAAGGAGGTGCCTCGAGCGGGGAAGGCTATTAGTCGTTGATCTATAGATGTGCCACTAGGCACTACAAGGTGAACATTGCAGTATCACAGGCAAGACTCCGTGAACTATTAAGTATTGTCTAAGGGTGGCTGAGGAATTGTGGGATGTTTTTGAAAAAAACCCTTTCTCAAGCTTTAGAAACCTTCCTCAACCTTAATTTTTTTCAGGTAGTACCTTATAGAAAGGTGATAATTTATGCAAATTAGTATGATGTCATGATTACGTCATCAAGATGTATAAGACCACGCCCCTTTTTTAGAAAAAAAACGCTCTCCTTGGCTATTAATGTTCATCAATATAACTTTGCAGGAATGTACATCATAGTCATACTTAATGAATGACGCGTGGCTACGCGAATATTTTGAAATATATATTTTTGGCGAATTTTTTTGTTCATTATTTTAAGTAAACATGATAGCTAGACAGTAATTGTAATAATGTGCTATCAACTGTAATTAATGTACGTATACTGGATGGATGTTCGTTAAGTTGTCACCGTCACTGTATGTAATGTTGTTATGTTTACTGTCGACATGAAGACAAGTGGCCCTTGTGGACACCACCTCAATAAAGCCAAATTCAAATCAGTCTCTTCTTCACATAAAGTCTAAGGCATATGCCATTCTGTAGATAAACCCTAAAAATAATAAAAGATTTGTGATATATGACTTGGTCGAATCCAATAACTGTAACGACCTTATTCAACACATTACACACGGCACACACTACACACATTCAACAAGACGCAAAGACGTCTGTAAAGCAATAATGTAAATACAAGTTTACGACAGTATCGTTATAGATATTTTAAAAAAAACATCAACAAAAAGAAGTGAAACAGCTTGGCTTTGAACCCGAATTAAAAAGCCTAAACCCTTATCCTTAGTAAACAACGCCAAGAAACATCAAAGTGTGAATAGAGCGTGCTAATAGAATTGAAGTGAAGCAGCGTACCCTGACATCGGGTTTGTGATACTCGGAGACTTTAACCGTACAGACTTGACAGTCCTCTGCCGGAGAAACGCCCTGAAACAAGTTGTGAAACAACCAACGAGGGGTGAGGCTATACTTGATGTAATTATAACCAACATCGACTCCCTGTATTGCTCACCTGTAGTAGGGGCGCCCGTTGGTCAAAGTGACCACAACTCTGTCCTTTTGTCACCAATTGTGTCAAGATCGCGTAATATGACCCGCTCTCGAACTGTACGACCACTGAAAGACTCAGACGTTAGAGCTTTCGGAACGTGGATAACTAAACATCATTGGCAAGAGGTGTATGCTGCCCAGTCTACCCAAGGAAAGACAGATGCATTTTACCAGACTCTGACTTGGCACATAGATAATTTCTTCCCCACAAAAACTGTCAAGATGAATTTGACCGACAAAGCATGGATTACAACAGCCATAAAATGCCTGATACGGAAACGTCAGAAGGCCTTCAACCAACAGAACGATGAGGTTTGGAAGAGACTTAGGAACAAAGTCATCCACTCCATAAAGATTGCAAAAAAAGCTCACTATGCTAATAAGGTGAAACAGCTGAAACAAGAAAACCCATCAAAGTGGTACAAGGAACTCAAGTCTGTATGCAACATTGCAAAACCACCCAGTTCCATACACGCACCTAATGTCGACCCAGCGGACCATCAACCTGTCGCGGATGGGATTAACAGACACCTGTCCAGTGTTTCCCAGCAGTCCCCTCCTGTATGCACCGAAGAGCTGCCTGCGTACTTACCAGCGCCAGTCCCTCCTCCACAAATCCAACCTTGGGTAATGTACAATGAACTCAGTCGTATCAGAGTCCGTAAGGCCGGCGGGCCGGACGGTATCGCTCCCAGGCTTGTGAAGATGTTTGCTTGTGAACTTGCTGACCCTCTGGCAGATGTTTTCAACTCATCTCTGAAAGAAGGAGTCGTTCCCACTCAATGGAAGGAGACTGTCGTTGCTCCTATTCTGAAAGAGCTACCGGCAGTTGTGGACAAACTGCGCCCAATCTCCCTCACGGCAATCTTCGCCAAGATATGTGAAGGCCTAGTGACGAAGTCGGACGTCTGGACTAACATCGACCGGCGGCAATTCGGTGCTATCAAGAGGAGCTCCACGACCCATTGTCTTGTAAGCCTGACACATTTCCTTTACCAAGGCGCAGAAGCAAGCGGCAACATGGGAAGAATAGTACTAACTGACTTTACTAAGGCTTTCGATACCGTCAGCCACCATCGCGCTATCTGTAGATTACTGAGCATGGGTACTAGAGCTTCTGTCATACCATGGATTGTGAGCCTCCTTACAGAAAGGCGTTAGAAAGTACGCTACGGCTCTGCCGTGTCGGACTGGGAAACATTGACTTCAGGAGTGCCACAAGGCATCAAACTGGGCCCTGTCATTTTCGTCTGTATGATCAACGACGCAAGTCAATCCCATGACGATCGATGGAAATATGTGGACGATTTAACACTCGGAGAAAACAGAAAGGTGCGCAAAGAATCCTACCTTCAGGATCAAGTGGATTCCCTTGAAGTATGGTCCAACACTGCGCAACTGAAACTAAACCCTAAGAAATGTATGGTGCTGACTGTATGTTTTATGAAGAGCCCACCTCTCCCTCCACCCATAACTCTCGGGAGCAGAAACTCAAAAACTCTGTCTCTGCCTACTACTCGCACCACTAGATTTAGTAACAGCCCAGTTCCATCACTTCTAAGGATACTTAATGAAACAAAATGACACTGCTGCCTGAGTAGTCTCCAACCAGACCCAATAGATTGCAAAGACCGTATCCAACTGGAAGAAGGAGAACGTACTTCCTCTGCCAGTTTGATACGGTCTTTATGCAACCTATAGATCTGCTTGGAGATTATGCTATAGTGCAATAGTTTTGTGAATAAATGTGATTCGTACGATGTATGTCACAATAGACGTAATTCAGTCTACAAAGGTAGTACTGCAAGTTCTGTTGATTAATAAAACCATTTTGATTGATTGATTGATTAATTAATACGCTCCTAATTCGATTGGCATTAGTCGGAAGTGCGTGAGGCATGCGGTCGACAGACGTTGTGTGCGTCCGGAATACGCTCAGCATACGCACCTGATACGCAGCTATTCGCTGCAAGGATAACACTATTGCGCACTTCATATGCGAATCGTACGTGCCTCATACGCTGAATTCGTTACCCACCCATACGCTATATGTGCGCCGCGCATAACTCAAGAAATTTGATATTTTGAGTGTACAACTGCGTGTTGTCAAAGCTTTTAAACAATTTTAAGTTATAAAAATACTGAGCTCACACGGAATTGCTTATACGCACAAGTGTGATATGGGCTTAAGGGCCCTGTCACACTTGTGCGTATATTCAAGTGCGCATGAGTAGCGCATTAACATTTCTTAGGTTTGCGGGGAAGAAGTTGTTTTCTGAGTTGACCCACCGTTGCGCAGCCTAGTTATCGAACCAAGGAAATGACTTCTTGAGCTGAAACTTCAATCTTGCTCAAAAACATGTTAATACGCAACTCATGCGGACTTGTATATACGCACACACAAGTGTGACAGGGGCTTAAGCCTCTGTCAAACTTGTGCTGTCGCGTGAGTTGCGTATGTTTTTGGTTTAAGTAAAGTTTGAGACATCTTGAGATTTCCAACATACACACCGACACACTAAATACGACAACAAACCATCCAGGCGTTCTTGACTTATCATGTTCACTAACAGACACACAGATAAGCATAAATTACGAAGGTAATTATGTCATGGATTTCCGTTGCGGCGGGTTCTTCAAAAGAGCTTATAGGTGGGTACGAATTTAAAAGGTATGACTCAGGAGAAATATCTGTTTCATCAATTTCTTTTGCAAGAGAGCACTGCACGAAATGGCCACGTATCCTGACGGATCCGACGTATCCGGAATCGGGCCTCATGGCGCTTCCGAGCGAATCCGGAAAAATCCCAGTTCACTGCTCGGATACTGAGGTGCCCGCAGATCCGACCAATTCCGACGCCGTATTCCTCTGGATCCGTGATGCGCCTCGGATACCCGAAAATATTTGTGCGGATCCCTCGTTTTTTTTTATATTTGGAATGTTCGGATTGTTTGTATGTCGGTAGTTGTTTCGGATCCTGACCAATAAATACACACGGCACGGCATGATCTCATTTCCTGACGAATCCAGCAGATCCGGAATTATGCATTATAGCAGACACGGAACGTTTCCGATTGAATCCGATGCACCTCAGATCCGACAATTCCGGCGCCGTATACGTCTGGATCCTTCATACGTTTTGGGTACAGATACGGAACGTTTCCGAGCAAATTCAGACAAATACCAGGTACAGCTCAGATCCGGCAATTCCGACGCCGTATACGTCTGGATCCGTGATGCGCCTCGGATACCTGAGGATATTTGCGCGGATCCTTCGTTTTCAGATATTTGTCAATATGGCAGAGATATTAATCGGATTGTTTGTTTGTCGGTTGTTGCTTCGGATCCTAACCAACAAATACACACTGCACGGCATGATCTCAGATCCTGTAAAAACCAGCGGATCCGCAATCGTGCATCATAGCAGATACGGAACGTTTCCGATTGGATCCGATGCACCTCAGATCCAACAATTCCGACGAATCCTGACGTTTCCGGAATACGGATTCGTGTCCAATCTCCCACAAGACACTGCGTGTCATGACGTCAGGCGCGAGAAACGGTTTTGTCGGTGAACAGCACGGAGACAAGAACGGCGTTTCATCACTCTCTGTGCTTAACATGGCATCGTCAGAGTCTACCATGGTCGACCAGTGATTTTTAGTGACTTGAGAGTCGAAGGGGATTCGGTGTAAACTCAAAGGCGCGGCATTGCGAAGTAGTCTTCTTCGTGCATGCAATATTCGTCGCCCCCCTCCCCCTTGTAAAGTTGGTAGGGAGTCGATTCATCATTTAGAGAGACTGCCCTTTGGTAAGTACAAATTGGAAAATTCATGTTTCTAACTAGTTTGAACGTCAGTTATCCTCCTATTGTGGCTTGACATATCATCGCATTTGCATGACATTAAGAATTGTCCAGTCGACCTGCACTTCTACACCGTTAGGATCTAGGAAATCTATAGCTTTCAATTTGTTCGTTCTTGCCAATGGTCAACAGACATTTGTGTCTGGTTAACGTTTCAGATACAACATAGCAAGCGGTTGAGGGAAAGATAATTAAAGATATCCTGTAACAGAAGAGAATGTCATAAGTATTTGTCCCACAAAGGTCCCACAGTTTGTGGATAGTGAGCTGGAACTTATGTGGAGGTAGTAGTGTGTTTCAGTGATTATTGCATTAAGTTGTAGCTGTACATGTTTGATCAATATCATATTCAAGTTATGAATGTAAGTTTTACGTATTCAATTAAACGATGCCAGATTCATTTTTTACAAATGTGATTATGTGATATGTTTAATATTTGTCATTGATTCCCTTTATATATATATCCTATACAGCATCGGCAGATACTTCCTTCACAAATGCAGCACATGTTGTGAGGACCTTAGCTTGGCTTGGAACAAAGCAATCAGCTGTCAGATGCTCAGAGTACCTCAGGCTCCTTCGGTAAGGCTTAAGTCCATCATCGGTACACTTCAATGTTAGCTGAGACAGGCATGATGGATACCCATTGTCCCTTGTTTTTTGTTAGCTGCTGTGATGAAACGAAGCCCATCACAGCAAGGAGGTTATATAGTCTATATAACCTCCTTGATCACAGTTATGTCAAAATCATGTGACATGTTACTTAAATACTAAGTATGTGAATTGATATTTATTCATCATTTGGTTTTATCATATAGGAACTGGTTCATCACAAGATGAACTCCAAGCTGAGTCCAACATGCTAGATACAGAAGAAATCAGCCTTGCCTGTACTTTACCAAGAGTGCATGGAAGAAGTGAACTCAGATGTAGTCATAGAATGGGGAGAGGACGATTATACACATGCAGTTCCACGGCATATACAACTTACCTGTAAAATGTGGCGTGTCATCATGGGAGTTTTTCAGACAGTATAATGTTACTTTGAAGTTTCTATTTTCAACCTCTGTATTTGAAATTATTTGTATCTGATATCTTTTAGACGAAGAACTGGCCACAAATAAGGCTTTCATTACTTTAGTAGAATATGTAGAACATGTAGAAATTTTTGGTCCAAGTGCACTATACTGCAGTAAATATTACCACCATGATGTGATGGTTGTTAATTGTAATACATTTTATAACAATTGTGCTTACACAACCCCAATTTACCGACATTAACCTGCATATGCAGAGGTGCTTTGAGTATGTGGATGTCCCTCGGCCTGTCTTAAACGAAATGGATTATTTAGCCACATAGAACTTCCGTATTGTATTTGATAGTTTTTGAACTTAGAAATGCATCTATGTTGAAATATGAAATGATGTTACATTCAGGCTTTCCCAAAACTTCCTGTCATTGAATAATAATTCGTTAAATTAAGAATGCACGCGTATTTATGAATAATCAACCATTCTATCAAACTTTGTGTGTTTGATTTGTACATATTCGTGGCAAATACAAACATATTCAGAGTCACAATATGTCAAAGATTGTAGAAAGTCTGTATGTTGGATCAGTCTGTATCCGTGGCAAATACATACTGTACGTATCTGTCAGGATCTTGGGCAATTTCGTGCAATGTACGGCCCCATATCCGTCGAAAATTCCTATTTTTGTATTCCTCCGGATCTGAGGTTCCGGATCACAGTCCGCTTGTATCCGTCAGTATCCGCAATTTTCTTTTAAAAAATACAGAAAACTTCCTGTACGTATCCGTCAGGATCTCTGGCATTTCCGTACAGTGTACGGCTCCGTATCCGTCGAAAATACCTCATTTTCGGATTCCTCCGGAAATATTCCCGATCCCGGTGCGGAAAATTTCGGATCCGTTAGGTTGGATTCGTCAGTATCCGTCAGTATCCGCCAAAAATACAGAAAAATCCCTGTACGCATCCGTCAGGATCTGTGGCATTTCCGTACAGTGTACGGCTCCGTATTCGTCGAAAATACCTTACTTTCGGATTCTTCCGGAAATATTCCATATCCCAGTGCGCATTTAGTCGGATCCGTCAGGTTAGATCCGCCTGTATCCGTCAGTATCCGCCAAAAATACAGAAAATTTCCTGTTCGTATCCGTCAGGATCGGTGGCATTTCCGTGCAGTGTACGGCTCCGTATTCGTCGAATATACCTTACTTTCGGATTCTTCCGGAAATATTCCATATACCGGTGGGGAAATTGTCGGATATCTTACACGAATCCGCATGTATCCGTCAGTATCCGTCAGTATCCGACAAAAATACAGAAAAATACCGGTACGTATACGCCGGGAAACGAGGCCATTTCGTGCAGTGGAGGGGCCAATGTTTACAAAAAAATCATAGAATTTGTCTACTATGGATTTTGGATCAGATACCTCCAATTCCCCATCAATAAATTTATTCGGAAGAATATTAGTTGCCTTTTTCCTGTTCATAATTTCATTAATTAGTTTCCAGGTTTTTCGTATGTTAGTGGATGCAGCTGTAAATTGGTCTTGGTAATATTTCCTTTTTCGAATTACGAATCAGCCTGTTGAATTTGAACTTTGGAACAGCGGAACGAATATTCAGGCAGGCAGGGAGTTTTGATAGCAAGGTCAAGGGAGTTTGGCGGTCGGAAACCTAGTTGTGTTCTTTGAATAAATATACTGACAAGTTGAAAACAGTTTCTGTCATTATTGAAGAAGTTCAGAAAAACATAGTTAATTTTTCAAATTGTTCAGGTACAGGTATAGGTCCGGACCTGTACCTAAACTTCTGAACCGGTACCTGTACCTGAAGTTACGTTTAGGTACGCAGCACTTCTTGATGGTTTAGATGTCTAAAATTCACAATTTTCATATGATCTTTTTTATCCTGGGCCGGGTTTACAGGTAGGCTACGAAAAGAATATAGAAAGGACACATCCATGGCTCCCCTCAGTTTGCACAAATCATAAATTTAGATTTCATAATGAACATGACAGGGCCCTTAAATGATTGTTATTCCTGTAAGATACATGGTAGATCTAAAATTTGAATGTCTCTCTGAGGACATTGTTTTCTGGAAAGCCACATTTCTTTGAAGTAAAAGGTTTTCCTTGGACCTTTGTACTGAATCGTAGCCTGATTGAATTGCACTTATAGCGACCCGCCCAACTGCAGGTAGGGGCCCGTTAAAGCCATAGACAACAGAGTTTGCATTACACAGACTAGTACCTTCACAATTGTGAAAATATCACCAGTGGGCTCCCACAACTCAAAATATCTTTGAACCTTCACAACAGTATACCATACCAATCAACAAGCCTGTAACGATTTGTCTGATTTTTTTCAAATAAGCACCTTTTTTTATTGCAATCTTTGCCGGTACTGCAATTTTCTACTTTAGGTGCTTCATCCTCATGGATCAAAAGCGTCCTCTGGCAATCCTGGCCTGAACTGCTTTTTTGACAGTTGATGCTTGCAGTTCTAGGAAGGATAGCCAGGCGCGCTTTTGATCCATGCATGAACATACATGTAAAGGAGCTATAGCAGAAGGTACATTTCACAGTTTCTAGTTTCTTGTGAGTTTCTTACTTTTAATAGTCAATCACACCAGTTGACACAAACAAGGGGCCTGCCCTTGGTGCTGAAAACTAATCAAACACACTTCCCGGGGACGTACGGATATTCATTCTACTGCCATATAGTAACATTATTAGCAGGTGGTCTATCGTCGGGGTAGTGTTTTCCTTACGTTTTGCTTGCAAACAGCGTAGTGTTTTTCTACAAGAGTCAAGACGCCCACAGTTCTTTTCTCTGCGACTATAGTGCGGGTACATTGCATGGGTACGGATACTTCGTACGGGTGTATGGACGCTTTTACACGGGGGTACAGACACCTTTGCACGGGGTACGGGCATTTTTTGCATGGGGGATACGAACACTTTAGCATTCGGGCGGGAACACTTTTGCACTGGGGTGCGGACACTTTTGCATGGGGTTTGGGCAATTTTGCATGGGGTTCGGGTAATTTGGCATGGCGGTACGGACACCGTTGCAAGGGGGTTCGAAAACTTTTGCACGGTGGTACGAACACTTTTGCATATATATGTAGTGTTCTGGGCTAGCAGTGACTTGCTAATGTGGAGATTAAGTGTTCTTTGGGACCATAACTTACTGGCATAAAAAGTTCTCAACAACCTAATAGTATGAAAATCATTTCGACATGTTCTTGTGTCAATTATAAATGCTCATTATCATAATCTATGTAGAAAATGGACAGAACCCGCATTTCGCTTTTAAAATCTATGAACTCCAATTCCTGTCTGATGATTTTACAAAACAATACAATCGATTCCGAAGCATACTGATGGCATAAACTTGTTAATGAATAAGGAATAAATGTGGAAAATTAGGAATTTACTACCACAAAGACGCACACATACTTGTATCTTCGTAAATTTTCATCACAAGGATGTTTTTATGTTGGCTATTTTTGTGATTGCTGTTAAATCATTGTTTTAGTAATCCATTATGGATATTCTGATATGTTTGTAGTGCAGGTTATTAACGCTCATTATCATAATTTATGCTTTATGAAAATAAACAAAATACCATGAACGTGAGAATCTCTTCAAAATGAAATGAAATTAGAAACTTTACATGCTGTGAATGTTTGCATCTTAAATTAAATGGCTGATTTCGTTTGCTCCTCAGAACGATTATGTTTTGGTTTTGATTTAATTTATGGAGGCCTTAGTCAAATATTTCATAATATTGGCCGCATGTTTCATAGCAAAACCCCGATATCTATCTTTCGCCGACCAGGAGTAACATCGAAATTTTTGTTTTAGGAGAATAGATGTACTGTACAGGAATCGTTTAGTATGAAAAAGTAGCATGCCCAACAGTGCTGATTTGCCGTATAAAACGTGCAATGACCGCAGGTGCCCCCGGCCCAAATGAAAGACGCGATTGGAAAGATCAAACATCCTCGAGCAACGTTCGAATTCAGGCGGCTGGACATGGGAGTTTCTGAGCCTGAATTTGGCCACCATTCCGGCAGTTAGGATCATAACTATCATCTACTATGGGCCGACTTATTCCTCAAGGAAATTCTGCTAGAGGCCAAACCCACATGCACAGCCTTATGGCCCTGTAAGGGCAGCCTGGTAGACAGCCAGTCTTTTCCGCGAACCCTGCGATTGTCCGAGGTCAACGCCCGACAGAGCGTCTCAGCTGCGTCACCACGACCTCAATAGGCATGACCTCACTTCCGGGTTTGGCACGGCTTTATATATTCTTCTCCGGCGGTCCATTCTTAATCGTTGCGGCGGTTAACCAACCGTACCTGAACCAACAACTGTCCGTCAACATGGAGCTAGACGTCCTGCCCATTCCCCTGACGTGGGTCCTACTGGCCGTACTACCTGTTCTGTTTTACCTGTAAGTATGCTCTGCTGAGGGGTAGTGTTAGCCTCTTACCTTATGTATACAATGTACGCCCTAACACTAGACATTTTACCTCCCCACCATCATAACACTTTAACTCGATGATTAGTTTCTGACCTCATGGAGATATGAATAAAACCAAACAAAACCTATTCTTACTACTGAATTGCCTTTGAAGTTTGTATGAGTGTTCTTAAGTCGTGGCCATGCTCGCCGCGTTCGGGTGCTTAACCCGAAAACATTACCGTTACCACAAATCATAGACGTCAACGTTGCTGCTTAATCCTATTCAGATTCGGTGCTTTTGAGGCCCACGCCAAAGATGACCAAAAATGACCATAAAAGCCCGGTCTGAATAGGGTTAATGTACATTTGTATAATCGTCTGTACAGTGCAGTCACGTGTATTTCATAGTGTTTGAAACGTTAGGTGTCGGTTTTGAACATGACGAGTTAGAATGAACGTTACACGTTTGGGCATTTGTTCAAATCTATATCATATGTGCGCCTTCATGCCCAAGAGCTGACAATCTGATTATCTTGGACAGTTTATGATTTACAAAAATTCTGCATCATACATAATGCTGCATCGGTGCATGTGGCATGGAAGTCGTGTTCAATATAATGAACATTGGGCAAAGAAAGAAACATTGTATACTCTTTACTTACAAGAAACATCATGACAGCGGCGCTATTTTATCCAATGACTCTTTCAGACAGAACTTGTTTGTGGCCTTGCGGCGTTACAAATTAACAAGCTATAGCAAATATTGACTGACTTGGTCAATTTACCTGTCGATGTGCCCATATTTGGGCATAACGCACACCTCACATACTTGTTGTCTGTGTAAAATTGGGTAAAGGTTAAAAAATACTTGGCTGACGTCATTCTTAACTCAAGACAATGTTTGACCCCAGTCAAAGGTTTTTCTTCGCAAACATTGTTTCAACGACTTGGCATGTCAACTGTTGTCATTTTATAAAGTACAACGTGAGTTAACTGTTACAACTCCTGGGTGGAAACTATGCCCCGAATACTTTAACTCTTGGAATTGCAATACATTTTAAAACTGGGGTTTACGGAAAAAGCTGTTTACTAGGGGTAGCCACACTGCAAGGCAACCCTTTCTGGGCCATCAAGTGTTATAATGCATGGGCTTTGGCAGGGTGGTGGGGGTGGGGCGGTTGGTGTGCAACATTGAATGAAAGACAAAATGGTAGCATGTGCCAGGCAACGACAGGATCTTTGTTTTTCGCAACATCAGATTCAAAGCAGATGTCCCACTCTCGCACATGTGATTGTGTATTAATATAATTTCGTGTATGTGTATGTACGTGTGCTTTTGTGTTTGCACAATATATAGTGTTGTTAGTGTCATTGCTTTCTTTTGTGCAAGATACCTTACTGATAGCCACCATGCTGCTTGTAGGCCTGACTGTCAGTAGTGTCACAGGGAAGAGTGTACTGCACAGTGTCCATGTTGAAGAGCAACTGGGGGTCCCTGCTGTGGTGGATGCTGATATATGTCCATTGTGTTCCCCCATCTCCATCCTCCTAGCAGTATGTCCATTGTGTTCCCCCATCTCCATCCTCCTAGCAGTATGTCCATTGTGTTCCCCCATCTCCATCCTCCTAGCAGTATGTCCATTGTGTTCCCCCATCTCCATCCTCCTAGCAGTATGTCCATTGTGTTCCCCCATCTCCATCCTCCTAGCAGTATGTCCACTGTGTTCCCCCATCTCCATCCTCCTAGCAGTATGTCCGTTGTGTTCCCCCATCTCCATCCTCCTAGCAGTATGTCCATTGTGTTCCCCCATCTCCATCCTCCTAGCAGTATGTCCATTGTGTTCCCCCATCTCCATCCTCCTAGCAGTATGTCCATTGTGCTCCCCCATCTCCATCCTCCTAGCAGTATGTCCATTGTGTTCCCCCATCTCCATCCTCCTAGCAGTATGTCCGTTGTGTTCCCCATCTCCATCCTCCTAGCAGTATGTCCATTGTGTTTCCCCATCTCCATCCTCCTAGCAGTATGTCCACTGTGTTCCCCCATCGCCGTCCTCCTAGCAGTATGTCCATTGTGTTCCCCCATCCCCATCCTCCTAGCAGTATGTCAGTTGTGTTCCTCCATCCCCATCCTCCTAGCAGTATGTCCGTTGTGTTCCCCCATCCCCATCCTCCAAGCAGTATGTCCATTGTGTTCCCCCATCTCCATCCTCCTAGCCGTATGTCCATTGTGTTCCCCCATCTCCATCCTCCTAGCAGTATGTCCATTGTGTTCCCCCATCTCCATCCTCCTAGCAGTATGTCCACTGTGTTCCCCCATCTCCATCCTCCTAGCAGTATGTCCATTGTGTTTCCCCATCTCCATCCTCCTAGCAGTATGTCCATTGTGTTCCCCCATCTCCATCCTCCTAGCAGTATGTCCACTGTGTTCCCCCATCTCCATCCTCCTAGCAGTATGTCCATTGTGTTCCCCATCTCCATCCTCCTAGCAGTATGTCCACTGTGTTCCCCATCTCCATCCTCCTAGCAGTATGTCCATTGTGTTCCCCCATCTCCATCCTCCTAGCAGTATGTCCGTTGTGTTCCCCATCTCCATCCTCCTAGCAGTATGTCCATTGTGTTTCCCCATCTCCATCCTCCTAGCAGTATGTCCACTGTGTTCCCCCATCGCCGTCCTCCTAGCAGTATGTCCATTGTGTTCCCCCATCCCCATCCTCCTAGCAGTATGTCAGTTGTGTTCCTCCATCCCCATCCTCCTAGCAGTATGTCCGTTGTGTTCCCCCATCCCCATCCTCCAAGCAGTATGTCCATTGTGTTCCCCCATCTCCATCCTCCTAGCCGTATGTCCATTGTGTTCCCCCATCTCCATCCTCCTAGCAGTATGTCCATTGTGTTCCCCCATCTCCATCCTCCTGGCAGTATGTCCACTGTGTTCCCCCATCTCCATCCTCCTAGCAGTATGTCCACTGTGTTCCCCATCTCCATCCTCCTAGCAGTATGTCCACTGTGTTCCCCCATCTCCATCCTCCTAGCAGTATGTCCGTTGTGTTCCCCATCTCCATCCTCCTATCAGTATGTCCGTTGTGTTCCCCATCCCCATCCTCCTAGCAGTATGTCCATTGTGTTCCCCCATCTCTATCCTCCTAGCAGTATGTCCACTGTGTTCCCCCATCTCCATCCTCCTAGCAGTATGTCCGTTGTGTTCCCCATCTCCATCCTCCTAGCAGTATGTCCATTGTGTTCTCCCATCTCCATCCTCCTAGCAGTATGTCCATTGTGTCCCCCCATCTCCATCTTCCTAGCAGTATGTCCATTGTGTTCTACCATCTCCATCCTCCTAGCGGTGTGATCACTAGTTGCCTTCTGTTCATCCCACCCACAGCTTATTTATCTTTTACCCCAGTTTTTCCTAAAGGAAATTCCAATAGAGGCCAAAACCCCTGTGCATACTATTTGGGGCCCAGAAAGGTTCGCCTTGAAGGGTAGCCTGTCCCAGCCTATTTATGTAAGGTTTAAAGTCAGGGTCAGCGATATGGTTTTTACTGGCGTCGTGTGGCGCAAGTGGTAGAGCGCGCGGCTATCAAACAATGGGACCCGGTATCTAATCCCAGGTTGTGCCCAGAGACATGTCCGAACTTGCGCCCCGACGTTCCATTGGGAAAGGCACTTAACACGACTTTCCTCACTTCACTTAGGTGTAAATGAGTAGCTAGCTCATCTAGGGTTAGGGACGTCCCTCGGATAGGACGTTAAATGGAGGTCCCGTGTTTGAGGAGAATCACACCTTGAGCACGTAAAAGAACTCACCACATCTTTCGAAAAAGAGTAGGGGCATGCCCCGGTGTGAGTGGATCAAAACATTCCGGCCTAAATGGGGTAGGGAATTTCCCGAGCAACCTTCGTAACCCCTGCTTCTCCTAATGGGTCAGTAAAGTCATGCTTGTTTCGAGCATTGACGTTTCTGACCTAGGGCGAAGAGATGCTGCTACGGTAAGAATTAGTTCAGTGCTTTGATGAGTGGCTCCCTACGGCCTTGCACTGAGTGAATTCGTTAAAAAAAGCTCTTCTAAACTGCACAATAAGGCATTGTTTCTTAAAGAGATCATATTGCTGAGATAGTGCTGCACAAATCCTTGAACAGGAGAAAATGCAACTGGCCGAATATCTAAGTTAACAAATGAAATCAAAATTGAAAAGATCATAAAATCCCAGACCCGCTTCAAGCAAATGTATGTGGGAAACACAACACTTTACAAAGTACAGGAAGAAACCTAGATGTATTTGTACATGCCATTGTGTTTGGAGATTACACTTAATCTGTGCCTTCGTCTGTGAGGGATACATCTGATAAGTTCTTATCCTTACAGGTATGCAGTGCGGCCCATGCAGGCACTGAAGAAGCTGGGCGTATCCGGCCCCACCCCATTGCCGCTCATTGGAAACCTCCACCAGATAATGAAAACGGTAAGCGATGTTTTTTTTTCTTCTTTTTTTTTAGATTCAGTTTTACCACATTTGTGGAAGGATTGACATAACAGGTGACTATCACCTTTTCAAGATGTCAACCCAGACCATAAGCTAGGTAATCATTTACACCTGAGTGAAGTGAGGAAATTTGTGTTAAGTGCCTTTCCCAAGGGCACAACGTCCAGGCGCATGTCCAGACATGTCTGGGGGGCAAGCCGGGATCGAACTCGGGTTACCTTGTTTGACGGCCAAATGTTCTAGCCGTCACGCCACACGACACCATTTTAACTGAACCGTCTAATTGATACTTAAACCAATCATAAACCAGGTGAATTATGGCATGATATGATTAATATCAAAGGACACTGTTTTCCAAGTTCGATAAAAGTTGAATTCTAGGGAAAAGAAAGATGACCATCATAGCCGACACTCACTCACTCACTCACTCACTCACTCACTCACTCACTCACTCACCCACTCACTCACTCACTCACTCATTTAGTCCTCTTTAGTGCCAGGTGGCGCATGAGGCTTCAGGAAGCCCTTGTATCTCGACATGTCTGCCGCCATTATCGGAGCCTCGTCTAGGGACAAGCCTATCCAATTTACTTCCCTTTTCACACTGCGTACACGAATCGTCTTCAGTTTCATATGTCAAAGTTTGCTCAATGAGAGGTATCATTATGATCTCTTTTACTACAGTTCATAATTTGTTCATCCTTCTCTACAGGGCATTTATAACATGGAGGCTCAGGTGGATGCCATAGCCACATACGGTAACGTGTACGGGTGAGTTCTCAAAATATATCATCATCATCATCATTATCATCACGTTTAGAAAAATATACAATGCTCTAACTAAAAACATAGGTATAACTGTGGTGTCATTGGTAAAAATTAAGTTCAAGCGGAAGGTCCAAATGTTTAAGAATAACTTGTTCTTTAAGAAGCTATAATTAAAGTGTCTTCAACTTTCTTCAACAGCCTCGTGATCAAGGGAAACTTTGGCCTCTTTTGCAACATGATAACTTTCGTGCTCAATCCAAGAATGTACACTCATAACAATCGGGATATCATTGTAAGGGGAAATAGATAAGCTTTTCAATGATATGTAATACCATACATTTGATAAATTATTTACGGATATATGATTGACCTAAATCTGGTTTAGTTAGTTTAGTTCATATATACAGTCAAACCTGCCCAAGGCGACCACCCGGGGGACCGAAACGGTCGCGATGGACAGGTGGTCGCCATGAAGAGGATTCCACTCATAACATGTTTCCAGGTCGAAGTGCTTAAAATATACTGTGTACTTTAACGTAGATGGATGGAAAATTATATGATTTTAGACAGCATGACCCCCACCAGGTTCAATTCTATGAGGACAATTTTCGGGACCGAGAAAAAGCGGTCGCCATGGCCAGGTGGTCGCGTTGAAGAGGTGGTCGCTTAAGCAGGTTTGACTGTAGCCTGATGATTCAAACATTTTTCGCTTAGAGTTTTCAACGGACGTGTTCCAATCCTGACGATTTCTGACCCAGAGATGATGAGAGAGATCTTTGTCAAACAGTTCCACAAGTTTACTAACCGTGCGGTGAGTAAAAACCAGTCACTTTTTAGCGAAGCTTCAGGAGCGAGCTTGATAGTATATTTTTTAGCGAAGCTTTAGAAGCGAGCTTGATAGTATATTTTACGCCCGTTTTGCAAGAATTCCCAAAATTGCACAGGAATTTCAGGAATCCGTCCGCCCGCCTGTCACTCTATACCTCGTTAGAACGCAGGCACGCAGGTCGATGACAGATGACCTACTTACGTGATGTCCGATTTCGTACTGATGGGAGTGTGTCAGGGAGTTCACCGAATCTACTAGTATTCTAGCTTTGAAAAGGGTTTGCAACCTACCCCAGTTCATCTATTATCACAAGAACGTGCTGAACATCATGCCTCCCACCAAGAAACCTCTGTGAACACCAAAACTTAAGGAGTAATGATTTTTAATTGCCACACTTATTCAATATGAAATCACATTGATATAGCCTCAAATCAGCTACATCAACAACTTTTTATTTTTCTTGGTAGTTTGCTTTACTCTTCTCGTTTTTATTGTGAAATCATATCAATCATATGAAAATACCTTATGACACGGGGCGTTTTTAGTTAGTATGTGACCTAACCCTTGGGCGGGGAGTTTGGACCCAAGCATAGATTTAGGTTTAAACTATGTCTCTGACTCGTTATTATCCAATGTTTGATTGATCTGTTAAATAATAAACTTAATTTCATGCTGTACAAGTGGTGTCGAGGATATAAGTTTCATAACTTGAGCCTCGTCGTCACTTTGTCTTGCACTTTTGTTTGATGTTTTGTGATTAAATTCCGCAAGAAAATTACCTATATGACCGTTAATGTATCATACCATGTTTTAGAATTTGTCCTGCTTTTCCTACAAAGCTCATGATGGGCGTCACCTTACAGAATTGAGGGTTAATAATTTATGACAGCATTATTTAAATAATTGGGAGGGAGACATTTAGCATCTGATGGCAGATGTCGGTTCTTATGTTTTATTATGATATCAAATGTATCTGATTAGCTAGCCTGGTCCCAGTCTCTAGGGGTCGGCTTAGGAGTGTTTTACCGGACCCTGTCTGCTTTATTGAACCGTTTCTGGTAGCCTGTCTATTTATGTTTAGCCATAAGTATGGCTAAACATATTGTTTTCTCTCATGTTTCTTCTTCTTTTTCTTCTTCTCCTGTCAAATCTTCAAATCGATTCATCTCTGTCATTTTTTGACCAAATGACCTGAAATTTGGTACAGAGGTAATGTAGGCAAAAACCAATGTGCGTTCTTTTCCTTGTTTTGATATTGACCTTGAAAGTGATTTTATTGAGGTTTTTAGGCTATTTTTAGCATATCTTGGCCTCCTGCGCCCTGGTATTTCAACCGAATGACCTGAAATTTGCTGTATATGTGGCTTGAACAAATATTTAAAGGACTACATTCCCATTTTTGGCATACATATATTCAAAACGATTTATTTTGGGCTTTCTTGACAATATTTGCCACTTCTGTCACTTTCAATACTACATATGACCTACAGGTCATTGACCCCGAGTGCCTTGCACCTGGCCAAGCTGGAAGTTTGCTTACGAGGAGGAAAGACCGGACATAAACATTTAACGTGATTATCGGGAAAACACCATGTTCCCTTAAACTCAGTGGTTAAATTGCAGTTTAGGAAATTTTTAAACAGAAAACAAGTTAAATCAATGATTTTGTGAATGTTTATTCTAGCATTAGTTATTCCAGATATTTTCAAACTCCAAATTCTTCAACACAACACGGGAGATCGTTTCTCCTCAGACTGGCGCGACGTAGCGTCCACCACCAGGCCTTCCTACATGTCCTACGTACGGGCGTATGGATCGTAGAATTCGGCAAAAAAGGAATGATTAGGCCAGTAGAGTCAGTCCCCGGTAAGGTCAATGATTCGCCCCTTTGCGCTAGCTTGTAACGTTAAATGAATGTACCCTCTGGTGGCCAAACTTCACTGACAAACTTTCTCCCTATTATCATCAGCTTGCGTTAGTCTGGTACTAGTGACTATTATGTGCCGGGAATGTTTATCTATCGCACGCCTTGGAAGGAAGTTCAACCATGATAAATGGTCGGCCGTTGCGAAAATTTGGAATCCCATGCTGTTGATTTTCGTGATTGAATCTGTAAGAAAATATATTTTCATGTCGTTCATGTTTTTGGGACGGACGCCGGGACGGGGTGAATTTTTTCTATCATTTTCGTCCCGTTAGTAATGCAAATCGAATCGTGTTGCACAAGAGGCAAAACACTAAAAACGTGGGTCTTGTGGAGTGTTTTGGAGCGGGAAAATGCCGGATATTAGCGGTGCCGAACAGTGTACATCGTCGCGCGCGGGTGACGCTCCGTCAAAACAAATCCGCTGGTGGTCTACTGGCGCGGCCACCGAAAATAGGCAGAAACACACAGGAGGACTTAGCACCTTCGTTTATGGGGGCAATTGTGAAAATCTTTTGTTACAAATTGTTCGAACATTGAAACATTTGGATAGATGGTTTGAAACTGTTCTAAATAAAGAGATTTTTGTGTAGTTACGTTCGAAATGTTTCCAACGTATGTGAAATAAGTTCAAACATGTTATAAGTTTCAATTCTAATTGTTTGAACACTTTAGAACTATTGTGACTTAGACATTCTTTTAATCAAAATAGTTCAAACATATTACAAATATTATATTAAAACCCTCTCGGTGACTTGGAATTGACTCAAATATGTTGTTTTTGGTCATTTCCTTCTTCTCCTGTCAAATCTTCATTTGTATACTATGGAAAACTTCATTCTTCCCTGGGGTTGATCTTTTTTAATTCAATTTTGAACTGGGTTGATTATGCGCAAGAGTGTAATTTTCAGCGGATATTTTTCGACTGGTTTACATGGAAATGGCACGGAATATCCCATTCTTGCAAGGGGAGGATTCTGTAATTATTTCTTTCAATTTTGAGCTGGAATGATTATGAAAAAGTCCATTTGTTAGCAAAAGTGTGTTTGTTAATCAATAAGTGGATATGGTTGTGGACTGGTCCATATTGTGTTGAAGTGCTACTGGAAGACTCAATTTTGGACTGGGGTGATTCATTTTTAGTGCAAGTATTTTAGAATGGTCCATTGTTATTTTGGGAGGGTCCTTTTTTTGCATGGCGAGGAGTATGGCTAAACATGCTGTATTTGCTCGCAAATGTTGCCTTTCTAGTTATCTACCTTTCTACTTCCGCTGCCACCCTACTTCCGCTGCCACCCTACTTCCGCTGCCGCCCTACTTTCGCCGCCGCCTAATCCAAGGTCGTAAACCAACACCCCGAGCGGGCTAACCTGTCTGGGCGGGCGGGGGTCACTCCCAACGCCGTAGAGCTATCGGGGAGCCACCGAGGGTATGGTTTCCAGGCTACTGATTATCTCGATCAATTTTATTTCTAACTGTAGCCCGAAGGGATGGCTCTGGACGTCAAGCCACAAGCTCGCATGCTGACCCAGCTGGTGGACGAGGATTGGAAGAACGTGCGAAGTACCATCACTCCGGCATTCAGTGGCGGCAAGCTTAAGCAGGTAAACATGACAGTTGAACATTTTTAGATTTAATCTTGTGTTGATGTATCCAGCGTAACGACACTTGGCTTGATCTCGTGTTGGTGTAGCCAGCGTAACGACGCTTGGTTTGATCTTGTGTTGGTGTAGACTGGGTAACGACTCTTGGTTTGATCATGTGTTGGTGTAGCCTGAATAACAACGTTTGGCTTGATCTCGTGTTGATGTAGCTAGCGTAACGACGCTTGCCTTGATCATGTGTTGGTGTAGACTGCGTAACGACACTTGCCTTGATCATGTGTTGGTGTAGACTGCGTAATGACTCTTGGTTTGATCTTGTGTTGGCAGATGACAGAAGCAATGAACAGCTGTGCTGACCTGCTGGTGGGAAATATCGGCAAATTTGGAGAAAAGGGTGAATCGTTCGACACGAAAGAGTGAGTACAACCCACTGCTTTATTCCTGTCAGATTAAGCTGGTGTGTTACACCGACGGGTGGTTATACCGGCTGCCGGCTGTAAAGATACAGACACAGATTAATTCTTATGCAAGGACATATATTTAATGCAAAACATGTATATAAACAAACATTTCCTCAACAGAAAATGTATATTTTATACTTCACCCCCTATACTAGGTGGATAAATGTGATGTTACAGTTTCCCTGTATATCATCTGTTATTCCTCTTCTAACTTCACTGCGGGGGGTCCTTTTGAAGAGTTCTTGCATGCGGGTCAAGCTGAAGAGACCGATTTTGACTGAGGTGATCTTGGACCATTGCATTAACGATTTTTGGTCCTATTGCGAACATTTCATTTTGAACTTGAGAGCTTTCAAAATTGTCTGTTATTGGACAGAACTCATTTTTGCATGGTCAATTTTGAGCGAGAGTGCTTTTGGAATAGCCCATTCCTGCATGGGCGTGACATTTGGGAAATCAATTTTTGTAATGGGGTTATTTTCAAATAGATTTGGAGCAGATATAATTTTGGAATGTTTTAGTTTTTCACAGGGGCTGATTTTGGATTAGTCCTGCAGGTAGGGAAGGGAGTGAAATGTCTCGCGCTTCCTCCCAAATGTTTCATTTCTTGTGGAATAGAGACAATTTAGTATGCCCGTTATATCTAGACATAGTCAAAGCACATCGGAAAACGTACATCCATAATATGCACACTCACGGTTAAAAAAGTTAAAGTTAAAGTCCTTTCCGCACCGAAAGGTGCTTAAGGCGGCGCCCATCTCCGGTTCCAAAGCCCTTGGGCCACACAACTTTGTGCAAGTCACTACAGCAGGGGGCTAGTCCACTGGTAGTGGTGTGTGTTTAACTGCCATACTCTTTTCCAAATGCTGAGTGCTTTAAGCAGAGAAAACAGTATGTACCATTTCTAAAGCCTTTGGTATGACCCGGCTGGGGATCGAACTCACGACCTAAATATGCAAGGCGAACACTCTACTTACTCGGCCATTGCACCTGTTCCTACACTCACGGTTACAAAGTGGTTATATATTCTACATCCTGAGAGTGGAAATGACAGCAGGGGAATGTTTTTGCAAAAATCCTTCTGATTTTTGTCAACGAAAATTCAATTTGTGAGAATAAGATTATGTTATCCCTTGTTTTCAGACTGACAGGTGCTTTCACCACTGACGTCATCGCCCGCACAGCGTTTGGTTTGGACGTTGATTCACAACGGAACCCACAAGACCCGTTTGTCGTCTATTCAAAAAAGGCTTTCAACTTCAACTTTTTGAATCCACTGATCTGGCTATTTTGTAAGTGCACCATCAGATCATATGTTTATGTACATTAGATATTAAATTTTAGATGTGCCTTTGATGCTGCAACAGAATTACCCGAGTGGCAGGAAGCACAGGTCAGAGTTGGTGAACTAGTAGTAAATCACGGTCAAGGTCATCGGGTCAATGGTAGGGGCTATTGACTTACAGGGAGATATTGTTTTGATATGTTTCTGTTTTGGCAATAATATATATTTCATGTGCTGCTAGCATAGTACTATTAATGTCCGTAGAATGAAAGAATGTAATGAATGTTTATGAAAACCTTATTGCATGATAATAGACAAACCCTCTATATATTTCAGGTTGTTGTAAGACCTTTCACCGCTTGTTGTGTCTGCTATTGCATGTTCTAAATTGATGGTTAAAAACTATTTATTTCAATTAATATTGCACACAACTAATTCATCGACAGTTTTTGTTACTTGTTGAAATATTTTCTTATTATCTTCGTATGTATGTGTGTGTGTGTGTGTGTGTGTGTGTGTGTATGTATGTAATTAATAGCATAACTCAAGAAGGCTTGGATGGATTGTCTTGTTATGTATTCTCTTGATTACAAAACGTATGTTTGTATTCTCTTCATTACAAATGTATATATGTTAAGTATCTACTAAGTGTAGCAACGTATAATAGCCATAGCATTTATGTGATATTCTCTCTTTCCTACCTCTGTTTTTTTCTCTACAGTCCTGTTCCCCAGCATCATGAAACCGATTTTGGAGAAGTTGAATTATAACTTTGTGGCCAAGGATGTTACTGACTTCTTCTACAATATTCTTGAGCAGATCATGGGGATGAGGAAGAATGAACAAAACCATGTAGGTGTCTGAATCTGATCTAAATAAGTAACATACCTAATATACCTACCAAATAGTGGGGTCGTGTGGCGCAACGGAAGAGCGTTCGGCTCAGAACCAAGTGGTCCCGGGTTCGAATCCTGTCAGGTCACCGATCTTGTGCCCTTGGGAAAGGCACTTTACACGACTTTCCTCACTCCACCCAGGTGTGAATGGGTACCTGACTTCGGTTGGGGAAGGTCGTATTGAGGTCATCTGCTAGCTCCGAATGGCAGCCGCCCAGATTCTTGCGACAGTTCCACAAAATTCAAGTGCGGATAAAATATGAATATGTTGTGTATTATGTGAAACCTGTAAACCCTGCATCAATTCAGCACTAAAAAGAGCTGTCATTTCGGGTAATTTCTGACCAATAAAACATTATTACCTCATGCCAATTTGACCTTAATAGCATGTTGAATTGACAGTATTTTGGGGCCAGTACAAATAGAAATGATGTACTGCACTACGACTGTTGTAATTTTGTAGGCTTGCATGCTGTTTTATACCTTTTTGCCCTTAGCGTTCATGTAAACCTGAGGTCTAGTGGTAAAAAGAGGCAAAACTACTATAGATACATACAATATTCTACAAACAATAAATAAATTATGTGCCTGATGATTCTAAAAGAAGTTGTTGCGAGCATGAACGGCTATACCCGGCACCCTATTTCATTCATACCTTTCTTCTTCTTTTACATCATTGATATGATACACAAGTCTTTTTATTACACTTAAGTGCATCATAGTTAAGATACCAAGGTACCAAATGTGACGTTGAGACTGGCGATATTTAAGACTACATATTATGTTTTTAAGGGCCGTGTGGACTTTATGCAGCTGATGATGGACGCTCACAGGGATGGCGAGGCCGACGATGATGATAGCCAAGAGACCAAAGTGCAGGGAACTAAGAAACGTATGTCTTTCACCGCTCTGTCCTTGACCATTGAACAAATGTCAAAATGCGCCATTATCCTGCTTCTCCACATCTAAGGTTCTTAAAAATGCAGTTTAACCTTCAAAATGCAGGTGTCGCTGTGGTGTAGTGGTCTGCGCTTCTGTAACTTACCACATCTGGTTCTGATTACTTGGAACCAGAAGGCCCGAGTTCAACTCCTGGGTAGGACACCTCCGGACAAGAGGCACATTGAGTCATACCCAAGACGTTATAAAGATGGTACATATTTATGAAATAGTATGGAAGTTAAACACACTCCACTGCCAGTGGACTAGCCCCCTGCTGCAGAGATTGCACCACAGTGTGGCCCAGGGCTATGAAACGGGGATGGGCACCGCCCTATACACCTTATGGTGTGGGAGGATTTTAACTAACTAACTAACTTAACTTTCAAACTTTCATGATTCTCATTTCAGCTCTAACTAAAGACGACATTGTGGCGAATTCGTTTCTGTTCTTTCTCGCTGGTTACGAGACAACAGCAACCGCAATGGCATTCACGTTGTACAACCTGGCCTTACACCAGGATGCCCAGGACAAGGCTAGGGAGGAGATCAACCAAGTCATGGATAACAGGGTGTGTTCTTTTTTTTTTCTTTTAATTGCATTTCACAAAATGAACAACACATAATACAAAACAAGAGAAAAACAAAGTACAGGAAAAGAAAACCATAAGCCACGGATCAAAAACAATAAGTAAAAGTGGCACCAGAAATGAGCTACTGTGTAGATATAAGTAATATCCATCAAAATAATAATAACAGTATCATTGGCAAATAAGTATAACAAAAACATATTCCAAGGTTGTGTTCTTAGCTGCTGATGACATACTGAAATTTTGTCCTTCCGTATGCACAATTATGTTTTTTTACGATGTATTTTGCTGCATGTAAAAAAAAAACAAGCCTCAACACAACTATGATGATATCCTTGTTTTGCAGGAACTAGTGGACTACGAGGCTGTCCACAATATGCCATACCTCGACATGTGCATCAATGAGAATCTCCGCATGTATTCTCCTGCTGCGAGGTAAGTTTGTAAATGGTACATATTCACCAAGCTTACCTTGCCTTACCTAAAAAACCAAACACTTCGTTTAAATTCAACAAAATTTCCTAAAATCAAACATTACAAATTGCATTATTGCATCAAAGTGATAATGATGTTTTTTATCACAGTCAAGCCCTTTGTATGGTAAAAGGACTGGGTCCTGGGGTTCAACAGCTGGTAGGGACCAGGCTGCGTGGTTTGGCTATGAGGGGTGATCAATACATACGTTCTTGGCCTTGCTGAGAAATGTTGTTTTCATGACTTTTCATTCGACATCTTTGTAATAAGCAGTCTGTAAGTGAATAAAAACAAGTGTGACAGAAGACATGGTCATTTTTTTTGATGAGGATTCCTTTGTTCACATTCCAACTAGAAAGTGAGCATCTGACTTTTCGCAGAGTAAGCTGACCGGCACACCTCATATTGCAGCTCATTCGTCCATTTCCCCCTCTTACATAATGTTACTTTCTGTCGCCGCCTAAGTGATGATCACAATGATTTGAACTTTGGCATACTTTGATTGACAGAATTTTTTTAAATACTTTATAACTCTGACCCAAATTTTGAGTTGCATCTTATTTCTGGATGAGGTCGAAAACATTTTGATCATCCTCGCACCAATACCCAGATCTAGTGAACATTGCAGCGACAGAAATCGGACAGCAGTTGTATATAGTGATGTTGGAAACGCGAAGATCCTAACAACATTGACTATATATAGTGCTGCGGACAAAGATGGATACCATACTGTCGACAGAAAAATAGTTCATTGCATTCCTGCAGTAAATATGTGCGGTGTTATTTACATAGCTCGGTGTCAGTTGGCCAATTGAAGTAGTCTCCAGCAAGCAGACCCAATGCAACGGTTGCAAAGACCGTATCCAACTGGCAGAAGGAGTTGTTATTGCAAAAAAATTATTTCTGCCAGTTGGATACGGTCTTCGCAACCTATAGATCTGCTTGGAGATTACAATTGAAGGACTTACTAGTACTTGTTTACTGTTTTTCTCCAGCAATGCTCGAGTCACAGGGGAGGAAGTCAAGCTGAAATGGTTGACTATCCCGAAGAACACGCTGGTTACCATTCCTATTCTTGGAATCCACCACGACCCAAAACGCTGGCCAGAGCCGAGCAAGTTCATCCCAGAAAGGTACACTTTACTATAGCTTAGAATTCTAATACAATACAATACAATACTATACAATACAATACAATACAATACAATCAACATAATACAATACAATACAATGCAATACAATGTAATGGTGAAAATCAATAGTTTGAAGAGTTCAGTGCTAACGTATAATGACAAAATTAAATGTGGAATAATTGAAGTACTTAGTCCGTTATTGGGGATTTTGTAGGGAAACGTATTTGCTGAGAATGTTCCGGAAGTTTTTGGAGGTGGATGACAAAACGTAATTAGGAGATTCTGTGTGTGTTTTAGGCTCCTCGCATGGCATGGTATCAAAGCTGTTCGCTGTTTTAGCTTGTAATTAGAACGATATAATTATAACAGAAAGCTAACTACTCTTCTGACAGTATTTCCAGAGGAGAAGGAAAACATGTTCATGAAAAAATGTTCCAATAAGCATTTATATTTCTTAACTTGAGAAAGTGTCATTGAACAAAGTCCAGAAATGTAGGTGAATTGAACTGCGAGGAGCAGGGACAATATACGTTTAACATTTATATCAGCTGGCTATACCTTTAAAGGAGCATTCTACTCCAGAAGCGGGTATCATAATTCATCAGAGACTAAATTGTTCTGGTTGAATCCAGTTTGTTTTGTCAAAGTCACCATGAGTTGAAGCTTGAACGCAGGGCGAACATTATAGCGATCGAGTTCCTGAATCCCCCGAGGACCCTTCCAACAATGTCAGAGTTCAATGTTTTTACAAAAGTACTAAAATCTTTGTATTCCAAGACGCGATAGTCTTCTAACTTTTGGTGTACCTTCCTGAATGTGTGATAGTCACTGCTTTCATTAAGCTTATCGCGTCTACTGCTAGTGAGAAATTATGCCCAAAGTTGGCCATGCAAGTACATTGAAGCGAGTCCGTATGGGGGTACGTTGATATAGAAAAGGATTATTGTCGAAAATACAGCTGAGGTGGTTTGGCGAAAAGTTGGGTGTATTCGTATCTCAAAAAATATGATATATCAGAAAATAATACCCGCTTCTGGAGTGGAATGCTCCTTTAAGTCTTGTGACACACTACACGGTCACCACTATAGGTTCACTAAGGAAGAAAGAGAGAAGAGGGATCCGTTTGATTGGCAGCCTTTCGGGGCGGGGCCGAGGAACTGCATCGGGATGAGGCTGGCTCTGATGGAGCTTAAGGTTGGACTGGCCAAGGTGCTGATGAAGTACCGCATCGTGACTGGACCCGACACGGACGTACGTTCTGCAGTCGTTAAACATTCTGTAGTTGGAATTCAAATCACACAATCTTATAATCCATTTTAATCATTGTGGGACATACGGCATACATGCATATACTAGTACCATTAAAGAAAACCCAAGCAATATTTAGGGCCGAAAATCGAATCTATTTAGTCATTTCTATACATGATTAGTTCAAACAACACTATCACAATGTATAGCGACGTTCAACATGCAAAAATACGACGTCGTTGTGATGTGAGAACTCACTGAAAATCGTCGCCAGGGCTAACGTTTTTGCAGGTTCGCGAAACTAAGGGAATCATCGTACAGCACGTTTTTGCGCGGTTTTACAATGCTCAAAGTATGAAGTTAGCGTTAGTAAATGTCACTACCATAAATATCTCAGCATTTTTTATTTCCATATTTTGGGCCCTATTATTGCTTTGGTTGTCTTTAACGCATTGCTGCCTTTTTTTGAAATCCTTTTTTGGAAACTTAACTTGTTTTTCAATGGCTTTGATTTCTGTGGCCAATTCACCTCTATTTGATCCAGAGAGCGAGAGGTAACGTCGTATTGGTTTAACAACAGACGTCATATCGGTTTCAGAGCTGACGCTGTTGCTTCGTTTGCTGTTTAATTAATCGTTGATTTGCATATGCGTTTTCCTAGATCCCATTGAAGATCATGAAGTACAAGCAGTTCCCCACGCCTGAGAACGGGATCAGGCTGAGGGCGGAGCTACTGCATCCTGGCAGCGACTGATCTCTTTTCGATTCCGGGAAAGGAAGACCACGCCTTGATCTGTCACATGCTAACAAGTTGATGACATACTATCATATGAATGTATACCGAGCATTGACATGAACTTGGTCAAGAACTCTAGCTTTCTCAGTGATTTTAAAAGCGGTATTTGTAAGATGCAGACTTAGGGGATAAGCCTGGATGCCATAGCCAACTTGTAAAAAGATTTGTTTCCCTTTACTTAATAGATTTCACGTCTAATTTTAACGTATCCATGTTTTATCAGCAAGCAGTAGGGCAAAATTTTGTTGAATAGTTAGTGTCACATTTTTCTTAACAAGTGCCTTGTTGAGAAGCTAGATACAATCTGAGGGCATCATTGACCAATGATTAAACCCTAACTTGAAATCGAACATATAACATACTTATAGTGCTACCCAATGTCGAATTGTTCAAATGCCATCTTTCTTAGAATAAGCAAGGCTGTTTCTCTTCCACAAAGAACAATGCATTGCTTAAGCTTGTTTTATGCCGTGCGAGCATGATTAATACTGAGACGTTTAGTGAAGGATGATGCTATAATTGTCGTTCACATGGGTCTTTCTCCTTCTAGTGCAGTCCACTTCAAAGACATGGGCGTGGCAAAGTTTCCTCATAAGTGGGCAAAGTAGTGGCAAATCAAACATGTAAAAAAGCAGTAAATTTGTACGAATTTATAATTCTTGTAGGGTCTTACCAGATCTTGTCTCTGAAGTTATGAAAAAGTCAAACACACAACGTGGAATCAACATCGTTGAGTATGAGAGATACGTGTTACAAGAAGTAAGACAGCTGTTGGCACCCCCTCCATCTATGTAGCTTAGTATATTCCACCGTGAATATGATAATGAATATGGTGTTCTCTAAGAAACAGTGACTGAAGTATACGTAATACGAGCTCTACCCCATCGCTTGTCTCATAACATAGTGTTAACTTGATCTTTTGAATACAAGATTAGCAAAATCTACGGTCTTTGTCTGAGTCACTGCGACGATATGCTATACGTAATTCACTATACTCAATGTCATCGTCTGATTTACAAGGATTTATCTCAATGGACTTGAATAGTAAATTTAAGTACATAATGACATGTGACAACCCATGCATGGTATACATTGGAAAATATATCAAAGAACGTATAGACGTTAGAAACTCCTCCAATGATTATAAATCCCGTTGTCATCCCATACTGCTACTTTAGTACTCCAAGCTACAGCTGATTTGTAAGCGGCAAGATAATTTTGAGTATTCTACTGATAATTTTGAGTATTCTACTGAAACGGTTACGCCACCACAAAAATGCCGCCGGTCTCAACGCCACGGGCGGTCCTTTGAAGATTGCAATATATTTGTATCAACAGGACTAGAGAAGAAATGTAACATGTATAGCATCGTTGACAAAGATAATCCTCTGTCTTCCCAACACCCACCCTCATACCAAATATGAGGGCCTGCATGGGGGAGTAGTGATTACGGATAACGTCACATTTTCGCCGCCGATTACAGATGAAAACTAACAAGAAAATTACTTTTTTGAACCCTTGCCCTGCTAACTTATACGGTATTACTGATACAAATGTGGTGCACACACTACCAAAAATGCTATCTCTTATTTTTCTTGTTTTCTTATTTTTTCTTATGGAGAGAAAGATTTTCTTCCATAAACTTGAAGAATTTCAAGAAAAGTCAAGAACGTTACGCAAAATGTTTGAATGTTAAATCTAACATTAAGAGTTTTATTCTTGTTTTTCTTAGGTGAAGAGAGGATTTCAGGTATGATTTTTATCAGCAAGAATATTCTAGAAATCCAAGTCAATCTTTCTTCTTTAGTCTTCACACAATATTTGCTTCTTGTTTGGTCAAATGGAGTATCTTACAGAATCTGATTTTTATTTTTGCCATACATGAATGTTTCTTTATTGTAGGAAGTCTGAGAATTATGATTCTTGCTTTTATTAGTAATATTCAAGAAGATGGAAGGATTTTCACAACCAAATATAGTTAAGAAAAATATGAAAATAAAGAAACTATAAAACAAGTTATGACTTGCATAAAGTTCCCAAATGTTCTTCCTTTCCTATTCAGAAAAGTTCAAAAAAAAAAGATTCCTGCTTTTCTGTGTTATCTGAAGATGGAAAGTAAAAAGAAAGTTCGAATCAGCATGATTTTCTTTATTTCCTGCAGATACACCCCTTGGCAGGGATAGGGTTAAAAACAGGAAGCGGTGACCCGGCCTGACCCTTGTCACATGACTTTGGGCGCGCTCACTAGATGTACTGTGACAGCCAGCGGAAGCCCTCCGCGTAACCTTGCCTCTCCAGTACACTGCACATAAACAACTTCACAGGCCGTTCATGCCCTGTGCCCTGGAAACAAAACACACAAACAATCAGTCATCTTCTTAACATCAAAACAACAAGAAATTTAGAAGGTCTTGCCATATAAGGTCTTGTTGTGTGCGACACAGTGTCGAACCAAGTACCATTGACGCATTCATGCATTCATGCATCGATGCATTGAAGCATCGAAGCATTGAAGGTAAAACCCAAAACATGGCGTTTAGTGGGCGACAAAACGCAAAAACGGTTACTTTTAATTTACAAAGACATTATTTGCATCTCCAGTTTGTAAAGCCTCAATGAATTTAGTTGCACAAAGTCATGCACTAACGTTAGTACTGTTGGATCCAAGAACAAGTTAACTACAAATCAAGACATGTACAACATTAGGACAAACACTATCCCTGCAGCCTACCATTCTGGTCTATGACATTTCTATCTTAGCTTTCATAACTTATGTTTGCTCAGTTATTGTGTGTAGCCTTAGTTAGTTGCAATCTTTTTTAAAGGAACATGCAGAGTCATTTGTTAATTGTAATTGTTTTGTATCTTTGCTTGAAAATGAGAAAATAAGAAATAAGAAAATGACTCCAAGAAGACTAGCAAGTTGAAGATAGAAAATGAAGACTCTCAACCAACCAACCAACCAACAAACCAACCAACAAACAAACAAACAAAGAAACAAACAAGTAAAACATTTCCGGTCGTCTGTCCGTCCAAGTTGAACCGCTGCCTGAGTTCTTCTTCGCTGGCGGCGCCAGGTTTGTCGGTCTTGTTCCCTAGAATCAGAACCGGCGTGCTTACGATGTCCTCGTCTGTTAGAAGACTCTGCGGAGAAACACAAGCCCGGGTTCGTCACACTGCACGAAATGGCCTCGGATCCTGACATATCCTGACGTATCCTGACGTGATCCGGAACCTAAGATCCGGAAGAATCCGAACGGATCCTGGGCCGTATATTTCTCGGCAGGCTGATGGGCATCCAAATATTAGGACTCAAGGTACCACTTACACAACTTGTGTAAGTTCTTACACAACTTAAATATGCAAGTGGTCCATTGAGTCCCAATATTTGGATGCCCATTAGCCTGCCGAGAAACATGCGGCCCCAGATCCGTTCGGATTCTTCCGGATCTTAGGTTCCGGATCACGTCAAGATACTTCAGGATACGCAAGGATCCGAGGCCATTTCGCGCAGTGTTAGTGAGAAAACAACAACATTACATCAGGTTTACAGTCGTTTGTAACATCATATCATAGACTAACACTTATAATCCAGAAGTATATTTAGTACATGTCCAAAACATTCATGACCACTCAAATTCATCATGAATATTTGGGGGTTGTTGGTGGAAATAAACCCACAGTATTTCAGGTTCATAGACGGTCTTAGCACCTTCTATATCATACATAGTTTAGAATTAAAGTCAACATTAATCGTTTTTGATACACAAACACATCACAAGTTCATCACAAATAACATTCACCAGAACAAACCTCCTTCGTCAACTGTCACTCAAACCGTTTGTTTGTTTGTTTGTTTGTTCTACGTGTTTGTGGTCATCAGTAGATACTGGTAACCTTAGATCTGGCAAGTTCTAAAAAGGAGTTAAGGAATACCATACTGGAAGTTCTACATGTCTACGTGAGTTCAACTCACTTCCAGTTCATCACTGCATTCGCTATGCCTGGACCTGTCGGCCGCGTCGATGAGAAACACAACACCGCTTATCGCTGGCCAGTATTCTTTCCACTTACGCCGCGCTGTGAACGGGAGGAATAGAACAATAGTTGAGAAATGGACCAGTTTTTTAAAAAAAATTTTGTGTTTTTTTAACACAAACACAACAAATGTATAATTATCTAAACTACATATGAACACAGAAAACGCTGGAAACGGGAGGGACAGAACGTTTAAAAATTAACAAGGTTGGAGATTTTCTTTTTGTTTGTGGTTTGAACACACACAGAACAAATACGACTGAACTACAAACGAACACAGCTTACCACATAGGACAACTGCAGAGCAGCACTAGAACTAAACAGAACCAAACTAGAATACTACATAACTGCAACCCTATACCATAAAACTTCTCTATACACTACAGAGCTGCACTAGAAGTAGAACACTCTGGAACAACACAGGAACATTCAACTTCTATGTTCAGGTGCACATTCCACAGTCTACATGGTGTAGTACACCATAACATACAGCTCAACTTCTCTATCTCTACAAGAACAACCACAACCTTACATTGCTGCTAGGCAACCTGTTGTCATGGCGACCTACCCTGGTGCCCCCCGAGGTCGAAGGTGTTGAAGCGCATGCTGCCCGCCTGGAGCTCCTCGTAGTCAGGGTGTACCGTGGGGACGAGCTGCGCCATTCTGTCGTCCTTCAGCATGTACAGCAAGGTCGTCTTCCCCGCGTTGTCCAGGCCCAGGAACACAAGCCTCCCAGACTTTTTCACCAGACCTGCGCGTGATTGTCAGGAAACTTTGTCATGATTAACGAGTAACGTACATAACGCTTCACGATTGATACATTCGATAACGTTTGACGTTGAATTCGCGCGGGCCGGCTACGATTAACGGTGAATTGAAATAGCGCATAACGCTTAACGGCAAAGGGCATTCAGGACCTCCTACATGCTGCAGTTTACAACACACGTACACACACAAACGCACGCACACACACACACACACACACACACACACACACACACACACACACGCACACACACACACACGCACACACGCACACACGCACACACACGCACACACACGCACACACACACACACACGCACACGCACACACGCACACACACGCACACACGCACACACACACACGCACACACGCACACACACACACACGCACACACACACACACACTCTCTGTGACAAGTAACACAACGCATACATGTACACGCGGCACTACCAAAACACGTACACACTCATGATTATCATAGTAGTCTTACCTAAAGATTCCAGCGCTTCAGAGAGATAGTCCCACAGCCACATGTTTGTGTTTGTCTGAGTACACTTCCACTAAACCTGCAGGAACACAACAACACAACACAGAACGTTAGAGATCATCTCAGTGCAGTACTACTTGTACATTTGTAGTTGTTTTTGGCGACGCTCCCAGGGAGCGAGCGTAATGGTATAGTATTGAGTGCAGTTTGCAAGAATGTTAGGAATCGTACGAGAATTTGTCCACAGGCATTATGGGTTATTGGTTTGGTAGGTAATGGACGTGACCAGATTATCAATTACAGTCACCGTCAGTGCATTTGTTATATCAATTTGGATTAACGTTGTAGCGAAGGCACAAAATTAGTGTCTTTTACAAGAGCGGAGTTGGGAGAACTTCAACGTGTGTGATAGCACAGGTCCCTCTATAACGTCACATTATCATTCATTCATAAGCAAGCTGCGGTGTTTATCTTGCTCGAATGTGGCCACCCATGTCAGATGTGAAAGTTCGTAGTTCAATACTGCCTCCTCATTATAAGTAAATAAACTGGTTAGACCATTTGATACAGAAGTGTCATAACCTCACGTGTGACCTCACGTTTTTCTATACTTCATTATCACTCATGCGTTTAATGCAAATAACTAAATCAGAATGCTTTTCAAGTCATCTCCAAGATGCTAAAAATCACCAGCTTTGACGCAAGAATTCAGCTTCTAGGTGTGTGAGTTTTGACTCAGAATTTAGAGTAGGGCGTAGAGAGGCTGACTGAATTTAGCGTCATATTTAGCTCCAGAATTTAGCGTCGAGCGTTCTCCGGACGCCCCCATGCAGGCCCCTCTCAAGGACGTGTCTACAAAAGTAGGTATTCAACACAACATCAATAGTTTTGACGCAGAACAAGATGGTTGAATCAAGGAGGTTTAAATCTTGCGTTAAGTATTGAAGCCGGTTGGGAAGCCTCATGATTTAACGTTATTCGAAATCAGCGCTGAGAGTTTAACGTAATTCGTAATCGGCAGCGAAAATGTGTCGTAATTCGTAATCACTTCGCAGGCCCTTTTAGCAGTCATGGCAAAGCATGCCTTCTGATATTGAAAAAGAGTAACTATAACATAAATTTCTTTTATATAACTTTAACTACTACGTCGCAATGCAAACATTCCCCACAGATCTAGAATTTGTACAATAAATGTATTCCCACCTGTGAGGCACAAATCGGACGACAATGTTAGAGATATCTTAGCGATGATCCGCCACGGTATTTTTGCATGAAATGAAGTCGAACCTGTCTGGTCGCTCTGGAGCCGCTTATTGTGAGTCACCTTTGACATGGGAGGGGAAACACATAAACATTGCAGTTAGGTCTTGAGTGAAGTAGACAGTGTAATTTGATTTTCGATGGTGCAACTGTGCATTTGGGTAAACAAATAATAGAAATACGTACATCATAGAGGGACCATCGTTTGATCTCGGGGTTATACGTCATCGATCGAGAGAGGTTATAGTACCCAGGGTACTCTGGTGTTCTTTGCTGGACATGCAGGCCCTTGAATATCATCGTGATCGGTCCGGATCCACTGAGAGGTTATGAGTTTTGCTGACTAGAATAGTCCGGAAACAGAAATAGACAGACAGACACACAGACAGACACACACACAGACACGACAAAAATTGAATATGTCCATTTCTGATGGAGATAAAAATGCACCGGATTTAAAGGGACCCAGAGCATTTTATGAGGCTTGAAAACTGGAAATATTCTAGTTGCTGTAATATTTATGAAATTGACATTTAATTGCACTGTTAACCACAATTGTGTGCGGATTTCTTACCAAACGTGCTCAAAAGTGGCACAAAAATAAGCTACATGGTGATCTTTTAGTTTCACGCGTCAAGTGTAAATAGACCGATACCATTAGCCCCGCCCGCCTCCGTCAAAACGTAGAAATGCAAAATTAAAACATAAAAATGCAAATACTTTACGGACATGCAGTCACCCTCTCATTGGTCGAACGGCTGACGGACAGTCAGGATCAGTCTATTAGGGCTTGGATTTTCTATCAGTTCTCACCACACGACAACATCGTATCTTTGCTCCTTTAATGTCGATGGTAACGATAGTGTTATTGAAACTTACTATGTGTAGGAATGACTAAACATTTGAGTTTTTTATTGAAGTTCTAAGATGTTTTCAGATTTACAATTTTGGCACCGTTTGGAAATGATAGAACGTATCTGAGACTAAACCTTTAAAGAAAAGTAGTAGAAACTATTTTTCTTTAAACATTAAATCGCGGATACGTTCTACGCCCTTGGGATGCCAGCAAGGTCCTTGGGAGGCGGCCTCTGATATATCCCCACAAGGGGAGACTAAAGGGATTGCGCCTGCGCCCAGACCGCACGATGAGAGACTCCAAGTAAAAAACATGGTTTAAACCATTGAAAATTCTTTTTGGTGGGATTTTTTGTGAAATCTGGGCAATATAGGATAGGCTGTGGTAGGATAGACTCTGTATTTGCTGAATTAGTTGAAATAAATGGTCTTTCTCTACCTTGTGGGGTTTGGCACCCCCCTGATATAGTGGGATGGTCTTCAACTGGGTGTTTGAAGCCTGTAGGGCCTATCCAAGGGCTCTGATTAGGGGGGGTTATCTGGAGAATAGCCGTACAGAATTTGTCAGGGATGAATCTGATGACAGTTGACATAACTGGTTAGTATTTGAGGGTAAGTTATTGTAGTCTGATGTTTTGATTCCTGAGATAATGACACCTTCTTTTTCTTAACTTCCCCATAGGGCTACATGCATTACTGCCATTTATTGTATCCCTTTAGTCTCCCCTATAGGAAATTCACATAGGATAGAGGCAGACCATTTTGGTCCATTTCATGGGGTTTTAGCCTTAGACCTGTTACCTAAGCAATGGTCAGACCTCATTTGGCTCATCTTTATTAATAAATTATCCCATTTTTGTTATTTTTAGCCATTTTTCTGAGTTTTTAACCCCGCCTCCAATCAGTGCCTGGCTGCAGCTAGGCTATGTGTACAAAGGATGGGATTTGAGTATTCTAAAGGTGAATTGAAAGGGGGGGGGTCCCTAATGGTGAGGGGGGTCTCATACCAGGTGAATATTGTGTTTTGACCTTGTCAAACTCTTTTTCTATGCTCTATGCCTTGTTTATAGCTGCTTTTTGTGATGGTTTCTACACACTTGTCTTGCTTTTAGGCCTGTCAGGGCCCCTGTATTGACTTTTGTTGTACCTCAAAAGGAAATTCAGGTGCCTACTATAGGGAAAAAAGTCCCCCCTGTACTAGGGTGACCAAATTCTAACTTTATTTACCTGTTTCTGACAATTTTCCACCTATAATGGGTAACTTGGCCATTCCTAGCCTAACTTAGGAGAGCAGCCCTGACACCTGTTAGGTCATCAACTCCCAGGGGACTGTTTTTGGTCTGAGGTCTTTGATACTCAGGATTCTAACTCACAACCCTACCCCGCATTGTGTGATATGATTGACAGCTGTCAATTCTGAAATTGATTTCTCTAATAGGAAATTCACATAGGATAGAGGCAGACCATTTTGGTCCATTTCATGGGGTTTTAGCCTTAGACCTGTTACCTAAGCAATGGTCAGACCTCATTTGGCTCATCTTTATTAATAAATTATCCCATTTTTGTTATTTTTAGCCATTTTTCTGAGTTTTTAACCCCGCCTCCAATCAGTGCCTGGCTGCAGCTAGGCTATGTGTACAAAGGATGGGATTTGAGTATTCTAAAGGTGAATTGAAAGGGGGGGGGGGTCCCTAATGGTGAGGGGGGTCTCATACCAGGTGAATATTGTGTTTTGACCTTGTCAAACTCTTTTTCTATGCTCTATGCCTTGTTTATAGCTGCTTTTTGTGATGGTTTCTACACACTTGTCTTGCTTTTAGGCCTGTCAGGGCCCCTGTATTGACTTTTGTTGTACCTCAAAAGGAAATTCAGGTGCCTACTATAGGGAAAAAAGTCCCCCCTGTACTAGGGTGACCAAATTCTAACTTTATTTACCTGTTTCTGACAATTTTCCACCTATAATGGGTAACTTGGCCATTCCTAGCCTAACTTAGGAGAGCAGCCCTGACACCTGTTAGGTCATCAACTCCCAGGGGACTGTTTTTGGTCTGAGGTCTTTGATACTCAGGATTCTAACTCACAACCCTACCCCGCATTGTGTGATATGATTGACAGCTGTCAATTCTGAAATTGATTTCTCTAATAGGGGAGACTAAAGGGATTGCGCCTGCGCCCAGACCGCACGATGAGAGACTCCAAGTAAAAAACATGGTTTAAACCATTGAAAATTCTTTTTGGTGGGATTTTTTGTGAAATCTGGGCAATATAGGATAGGCTGTGGTAGGATAGACTCTGTATTTGCTGAATTAGTTGAAATAAATGGTCTTTCTCTACCTTGTGGGGTTTGGCACCCCCCTGATATAGTGGGATGGTCTTCAACTGGGTGTTTGAAGCCTGTAGGGCCTATCCAAGGGCTCTGATTAGGGGGGGTTATCTGGAGAATAGCCGTTCAGAATTTGTCAGGGATGAATCTGATGACAGTTGACATAACTGGTTAGTATTTGAGGGTAAGTTATTGTAGTCTGATGTTTTGATTCCTGAGATAATGACACCTTCTTTTTCTTAACTTCCCCATAGGGCTACATGCATTACTGCCATTTATTGTATCCCTTTAGTCTCCCCTATAGGAAATTCACATAGGATAGAGGCAGACCATTTTGGTCCATTTCATGGGGTTTTAGCCTTAGACCTGTTACCTAAGCAATGGTCAGACCTCATTTGGCTCATCTTTATTAATAAATTATCCCATTTTTGTTATTTTTAGCCATTTTTCTGAGTTTTTAACCCCGCCTCCAATCAGTGCCTGGCTGCAGCTAGGCTATGTGTACAAAGGATGGGATTTGAGTATTCTAAAGGTGAATTGAAAGGGGGGGGGGGTCCCTAATGGTGAGGGGGGTCTCATACCAGGTGAATATTGTGTTTTGACCTTGTCAAACTCTTTTTCTATGCTCTATGCCTTGTTTATAGCTGCTTTTTGTGATGGTTTCTACACACTTGTCTTGCTTTTAGGCCTGTCAGGGCCCCTGTATTGACTTTTGTTGTACCTCAAAAGGAAATTCAGGTGCCTACTATAGGGAAAAAAGTCCCCCCTGTACTAGGGTGACCAAATTCTAACTTTATTTACCTGTTTCTGACAATTTTCCACCTATAATGGGTAACTTGGCCATTCCTAGCCTAACTTAGGAGAGCAGCCCTGACACCTGTTAGGTCATCAACTCCCAGGGGACTGTTTTTGGTCTGAGGTCTTTGATACTCAGGATTCTAACTCACAACCCTACCCCGCATTGTGTGATATGATTGACAGCTGTCAATTCTGAAATTGATTTCTCTAATAGGGGAGACTAAAGGGATTGCGCCTGCGCCCAGACCGCACGATGAGAGACTCCAAGTAAAAAACATGGTTTAAACCATTGAAAATTCTTTTTGGTGGGATTTTTTGTGAAATCTGGGCAATATAGGATAGGCTGTGGTAGGATAGACTCTGTATTTGCTGAATTAGTTGAAATAAATGGTCTTTCTCTACCTTGTGGGGTTTGGCACCCCCCTGATATAGTGGGATGGTCTTCAACTGGGTGTTTGAAGCCTGTAGGGCCTATCCAAGGGCTCTGATTAGGGGGGGTTATCTGGAGAATAGCCGTTCAGAATTTGTCAGGGATGAATCTGATGACAGTTGACATAACTGGTTAGTATTTGAGGGTAAGTTATTGTAGTCTGATGTTTTGATTCCTGAGATAATGACACCTTCTTTTTCTTAACTTCCCCATAGGGCTACATGCATTACTGCCATTTATTGTATCCCTTTAGTCTCCCCTATAGGAAATTCACATAGGATAGAGGCAGACCATTTTGGTCCATTTCATGGGGTTTTAGCCTTAGACCTGTTACCTAAGCAATGGTCAGACCTCATTTGGCTCATCTTTATTAATAAATTATCCCATTTTTGTTATTTTTAGCCATTTTTCTGAGTTTTTAACCCCGCCTCCAATCAGTGCCTGGCTGCAGCTAGGCTATGTGTACAAAGGATGGGATTTGAGTATTCTAAAGGTGAATTGAAAGGGGGGGGGGTCCCTAATGGTGAGGGGGGTCTCATACCAGGTGAATATTGTGTTTTGACCTTGTCAAACTCTTTTTCTATGCTCTATGCCTTGTTTATAGCTGCTTTTTGTGATGGTTTCTACACACTTGTCTTGCTTTTAGGCCTGTCAGGGCCCCTGTATTGACTTTTGTTGTACCTCAAAAGGAAATTCAGGTGCCTACTATAGGGAAAAAAGTCCCCCCTGTACTAGGGTGACCAAATTCTAACTTTATTTACCTGTTTCTGACAATTTTCCACCTATAATGGGTAACTTGGCCATTCCTAGCCTAACTTAGGAGAGCAGCCCTGACACCTGTTAGGTCATCAACTCCCAGGGGACTGTTTTTGGTCTGAGGTCTTTGATACTCAGGATTCTAACTCACAACCCTACCCCGCATTGTGTGATATGATTGACAGCTGTCAATTCTGAAATTGATTTCTCTAATAGGAAATTCACATAGGATAGAGGCAGACCATTTTGGTCCATTTCATGGGGTTTTAGCCTTAGACCTGTTACCTAAGCAATGGTCAGACCTCATTTGGCTCATCTTTATTAATAAATTATCCCATTTTTGTTATTTTTAGCCATTTTTCTGAGTTTTTAACCCCGCCTCCAATCAGTGCCTGGCTGCAGCTAGGCTATGTGTACAAAGGATGGGATTTGAGTATTCTAAAGGTGAATTGAAAGGGGGGGGGGGGTCCCTAATGGTGAGGGGGGTCTCATACCAGGTGAATATTGTGTTTTGACCTTGTCAAACTCTTTTTCTATGCTCTATGCCTTGTTTATAGCTGCTTTTTGTGATGGTTTCTACACACTTGTCTTGCTTTTAGGCCTGTCAGGGCCCCTGTATTGACTTTTGTTGTACCTCAAAAGGAAATTCAGGTGCCTACTATAGGGAAAAAAGTCCCCCCTGTACTAGGGTGACCAAATTCTAACTTTATTTACCTGTTTCTGACAATTTTCCACCTATAATGGGTAACTTGGCCATTCCTAGCCTAACTTAGGAGAGCAGCCCTGACACCTGTTAGGTCATCAACTCCCAGGGGACTGTTTTTGGTCTGAGGTCTTTGATACTCAGGATTCTAACTCACAACCCTACCCCGCATTGTGTGATATGATTGACAGCTGTCAATTCTGAAATTGATTTCTCTAATAGGGGAGACTAAAGGGATTGCGCCTGCGCCCAGACCGCACGATGAGAGACTCCAAGTAAAAAACATGGTTTAAACCATTGAAAATTCTTTTTGGTGGGATTTTTTGTGAAATCTGGGCAATATAGGATAGGCTGTGGTAGGATAGACTCTGTATTTGCTGAATTAGTTGAAATAAATGGTCTTTCTCTACCTTGTGGGGTTTGGCACCCCCCTGATATAGTGGGATGGTCTTCAACTGGGTGTTTGAAGCCTGTAGGGCCTATCCAAGGGCTCTGATTAGGGGGGGTTATCTGGAGAATAGCCGTTCAGAATTTGTCAGGGATGAATCTGATGACAGTTGACATAACTGGTTAGTATTTGAGGGTAAGTTATTGTAGTCTGATGTTTTGATTCCTGAGATAATGACACCTTCTTTTTCTTAACTTCCCCATAGGGCTACATGCATTACTGCCATTTATTGTATCCCTTTAGTCTCCCCTATAGGAAATTCACATAGGATAGAGGCAGACCATTTTGGTCCATTTCATGGGGTTTTAGCCTTAGACCTGTTACCTAAGCAATGGTCAGACCTCATTTGGCTCATCTTTATTAATAAATTATCCCATTTTTGTTATTTTTAGCCATTTTTCTGAGTTTTTAACCCCGCCTCCAATCAGTGCCTGGCTGCAGCTAGGCTATGTGTACAAAGGATGGGATTTGAGTATTCTAAAGGTGAATTGAAAGGGGGGGGGGTCCCTAATGGTGAGGGGGGTCTCATACCAGGTGAATATTGTGTTTTGACCTTGTCAAACTCTTTTTCTATGCTCTATGCCTTGTTTATAGCTGCTTTTTGTGATGGTTTCTACACACTTGTCTTGCTTTTAGGCCTGTCAGGGCCCCTGTATTGACTTTTGTTGTACCTCAAAAGGAAATTCAGGTGCCTACTATAGGGAAAAAAGTCCCCCCTGTACTAGGGTGACCAAATTCTAACTTTATTTACCTGTTTCTGACAATTTTCCACCTATAATGGGTAACTTGGCCATTCCTAGCCTAACTTAGGAGAGCAGCCCTGACACCTGTTAGGTCATCAACTCCCAGGGGACTGTTTTTGGTCTGAGGTCTTTGATACTCAGGATTCTAACTCACAACCCTACCCCGCATTGTGTGATATGATTGACAGCTGTCAATTCTGAAATTGATTTCTCTAATAGGGGAGACTAAAGGGATTGCGCCTGCGCCCAGACCGCACGATGAGAGACTCCAAGTAAAAAACATGGTTTAAACCATTGAAAATTCTTTTTGGTGGGATTTTTTGTGAAATCTGGGCAATATAGGATAGGCTGTGGTAGGATAGACTCTGTATTTGCTGAATTAGTTGAAATAAATGGTCTTTCTCTACCTTGTGGGGTTTGGCACCCCCCTGATATAGTGGGATGGTCTTCAACTGGGTGTTTGAAGCCTGTAGGGCCTATCCAAGGGCTCTGATTAGGGGGGGTTATCTGGAGAATAGCCGTACAGAATTTGTCAGGGATGAATCTGATGACAGTTGACATAACTGGTTAGTATTTGAGGGTAAGTTATTGTAGTCTGATGTTTTGATTCCTGAGATAATGACACCTTCTTTTTCTTAACTTCCCCATAGGGCTACATGCATTACTGCCATTTATTGTATCCCTTTAGTCTCCCCACAAACTCTCCCGCGATTTGTCTGGACGATTCCATGGGCCGGCGGGGGTGCTGGAGAAATGTATACTAAATGTCCCCTCGCACAGAGGAACGTACCAATTTATCATTTATATTACGCTTATAAATGGAGGAACGTCCACTTTCCGAGAGCAATGTGCGTCTGAAATTCGAGGAGTGGAAGAGGTTTCTGCGCTGGTGTGGAAAGATTTAGTGCCGTTTTTCAGTGTGGCGTTATGGGCACTCGTAGCATGCACGTGACCTGAAACTGTACACCCAGTGAGATCATCAGCTGTGCACGCTGTTTCTTGTTTATGCCATTGTAATGCCACCACCATGTGCACCACAGTGATGCTGGCCGCAGTCTGATACGGACAGGAAAGAAGACCGCTCTGTGGTGAGAAATCTAACATGACAAGCTAGTCTTTCCATTCAAATTGTTCACAAAACGTAGTTTTTGAGGCGGGGTTCTTCGGGTCCGAAGTTCATTTCGAGAAACTCCTGTCACGAGAGTCTTGCGGGGCACGTTATGATATGAACTCAATATCTCGAAAACTTAACGTATGTGCTCAATACAGGCTTTTCATTGACGTCATAATAGTTGTAATTTGAATCCCCCGGCTGCCATGATACTATAATTAGATTAGAGTAGCATCTGTTTTACGTAATGTCACGGGACGTTGTTTTCTTAGTAGAATCTTACCCAGAACTGCCCCCCACCCCCATAATCTTAGCATTTGACCCCTCCTAGCTATAGCTCCTCGTAAGCTGTATGTTAAAGACATTTGGTGAAATGGTGTTGCATTTTAACCCTCAAACCACCGTATGGGGTCAAAACTGACCCCAGGCGTATATCAACATGTGCCATTTTGACATTTCGAGTCGAAAACAAAATTCCTTCTATGAGTTTGTTTGTATATATGTCTTATAGCTTCTCACAAGTTTTTGCCGAGATTGGCTGATTGTTGATTAAGTTGTCCTAGGAAGTTTACGCATGTTCCAGTGGGGTCAAAACTGTCTGCACACATATCCCCTATTGTTTGATACTTGTCATCTAGTAACATGTAGGATAAGGGTTATTATGATCATAGTTACAAAAGATAGTTTTTTAGAAGTTGAAAAAAAATACATTTTTTTAATGAACGTAAAGATTAATGACGTTGCGACGTATTATGACGTCATTTATGTGATTTCATTGACGAAAAGCAACAAATTGGGTATTTTCATATAACTCAAAGGTACACGATAAAACTTAAATAGAAATTATGTATGATAAATCACAATGTATCCAAAGACGTTATTTGTAGATGGCAACAGGAACGACGTCAAAATGACGTCATAGAAATTATATTTATATCAGGTTACACTAGCGAATTCCGCCATCTTGGTTCCGCCATCTTGAATTATTCTAAATGCATTTTTTCATCATATAACCTAATAACACAATAAAAAATGGACTAAAACGTTATATTAAGAATGTTTCTGTTTGAATGAAAATGTTAATGATGAAATTTGAGGTTGAAATAGCCGGTTATGGCGAATCTAATTATATCGTCCGCCATCTTAGATTTTGACCGATGACGTAATAAAATATGCATAAATTATGAATATTAAATCATGAAAGTGATAGTGAATTACATTGGTTGGTATTGATATTAGAAAATAAGTGCAGCTTTAAAAGACAGCTCTAGAATTACATTGTAAAATCCAAAATTAGCGACTTTTTCCAAATATGGCTCTCAGAAACCGGTTGCCATAGCAACATGAAAACATTAATTACTTATTTCATTAAATTCAAATCGTTGCCAACGAAATTTTAGCAAAGGTGACCAAGTTTGGTTGTTCTAGCATAAGACATTCAGATGATATATGACATCAAGTGTTGGCGCAGGCCTCAAAAGAGCCCGTCTGTCTGAATAGCGTAAGTTGCAAAAGATAATGTTCCCATTTTTTGCATAAATTATGATAATAAGCAGAAATTATTCACAACTAATCATGTCAAACTGTCCCTTACAGATTGTTTAAACTATACGTATATGCAAACCACAAAAATAGTCTCCAATAAAGCTGTATTTGTAGAAAACATTGTGGGGTCAGTTTTGACCCCATACGGTAAGATTAGTCGTAAAAAAGCTACGGTGGTTTTAGGGTTAATCTTCAAGTAACAGTTTGTCAAATTATAACCCAATTGGATGCAGGGTTTATCCTGATATTTGGCAAAAGTACGTTTTTTTGTGATATTTGTATAGCAAAGTTGTCAGGGGTGTACAGAAAGTGCAAAATGGAACGAAATGGATCGAAATGGAACGAAGTGGAACTACAGAATCTGAGAAAGTGCGAAATAATTTTGTTCCATTTTCCAATTTCTCTCGTTCCATTTTGTTCCATTTCGTGGGAGTGCGAAAAGGACCTAAATAGAACTACAGAAAGTGTGAAATGAAACGAAATGGAACGAAATATGAAGCAAACTGAAATAGTATTGATAGAAGTGTAAGGAAACAGTACTGTGGAAGGATTAAGATACAGAAGCGGGCGGTAATTGAATATAACATGCTTTGTTTTTAAAATAATTTTTTTAACACCTATATTTGTGTGTGTGTGTGTGTGTGTGTGTGTGTGTGTGTGTGTGTGTGTGTGTGTGTGTGTTTTCCCATACATTGACCAGCAGCATAACTAAAAAATCTTTGGATGAGTAGGTAAAGGTCAACTGCAAAGGCCACCTGCATGCAAACCCAGCACGTTTCACCCAATTTCCCAAGTAGTAGTGGCGTTGTGTGCCGTAATGGATAGAACATCTGACTGTCAAACAAGGGGAGCCGAGTTCGAACCCGGGCTGCCCCAGACATGTCTGCACATGCGCCCCTACGTTGTTCCCTTGGGAAAGGTACTTAACACGACTTTCCTCACTCCACCCAGGTGTAAAAATGGGTACCTGACTTCGGTTGGGGAGGTAAAAGGCGGTGGAAGGAGATACTCGAGAGGGATGGGCTCCACCTTCCAATACTGTACCCTATAGACACAGTGGGTAACAACCCACTGCCCCTACAGCCCCACAAAGGCTATGGTTCCTTTACCTTATAGTAGTAGTATCCAGCTGCAGGCAGTATTTGACCGTTTGATTATACTGTACTGTGCTACGGGGTTCAATGACACGGGTTGGCAGAAGTCGGCTAGTCCTCACACATCGCTTCCAAGCGGCTCTGTCCAGCGAGTCCACGCTGGTGAGGCCGCACACCTTTAATATGGCTTTATGTCCTTCCTGACGCAGGCCCTTCCCATAAAATTGAACTGTTCCATTTTGAGTAGTGTAGAGTAAATTTTCAATCAATCTAGACTGCTCCTTATAAAAACAAACCTTTCTGTATGCCATAAATGTTGAGGAAGTCTGGTGAGCATACACCACACCTATCGAAAAGTCTTATTTGCCCCCAATAACAGCGTTGACTTTGTAATGTCATAGAGATCGACCAAATCATTACGTTACGAGTTCCGCCAGGATTTCACAAAGACCGGGTTATAGCGGCAGGGAAATCATTGCCGCTTGGCCGGCAAAAATGCCAGAGAAATATGGGCAGGAAAACCCAAACTTTCAATTTTAAGGGGATCCCTGGTTAGCAAAACTTAGATTTTCAAAAAAATAATAAACGTACCGTCCAAAACTAGAACGTACTGGGTGGATTTTGAGGCTGAAAAGAATAAACGTACCGGTATGTTTATTTGGGAGATGAGAGTAGGGGCCGATCTAACATGTATCACAATGTGAGTGGATCAAACCTTACAGTCTGGCTCCAGGTTGATATCTAGCCTGGTATCTGGTATCCAAACCTATTATAGCTCCTACAAGTCTCCTCTCCGCAGGTTTGGGGCAGAGAGGAGACTAGGGAGCTAACGTTGGGTAACCTAAATTCGGGATTTTTCCGATAATGGTTGACTGAAATCAATCTAGCAGAACAATGAACCATCCTTTTTTTCTATTATTCTGTCAGTATCATGTACTATCTTTGCACTAATCATATATATGGTAGATTTTGTCTCTAGTCGTGCTGACACCAGAATATTTCAACTTGAAACTACCGTGCGCCGCACGCACAATTGTGGTGCTGTCGGACAGGGGGGCACATTAATTCGGGAGAGAAGATTCGTCTTGAATATCTTACCGCTAATCACATTTTATACAGCAGCTATTCGTTCTATCCTTGGCTTGAGGAGAGTGCTATGGATATAGACGTGTCAAAGTAAAAAAAATACACGAAAAAACGGCCGTACCGCACACATCAGGCCAGTTCGGGAACAACCCGTGTGTTGAGTCGGTAGAACTTCACTCAAAGTCGGCCCATCGTCATCATCGGGCAACGTGTAACGTTACATTATTCATGGGAAGTTAGCTGGATGCCGTAGCAATGGTAATACTACTATGTCCATGTGTTCCTTGTTGTGTTAGGAGCAAACTTTGAGGAAAATATCTTCCTCAGTCCACTATCACACGCAGCATTTAGACAAAAAAGTGTTCCTCACAAACCTTTGTCGTCTGCTTGACAACAGGATTCTGGTTAACAATATGGCGGCGGGAAAATACACGTGCCGTAGGTTGTAGCAACAGAGAGGAGTTTTGATGATTGATCACACTTAGAATATAGTTGCAGGTTAGCAAAAGAGATTGTAATAAGTTGTCTTATAAATAATTGTGTTTAGCAGGCAGGAGATGTGACATTTGTCTTATAAACCAGCGAACAACCGTGCTGGGTGATTCTCCCACGAAGCCCCCAGACTCTGTCAATAAGGGACGGAGAGTTTTTGACGTCGCCAACTTCTAATGCATGGTTATCGAAGCTTTTCAGCCAGTGTTCTGAATACGTTAGTCTATCTGCTTTGCATTGCAGGCGTTATAACTGATTTTGCATCTAGCACATATCCCTAAATACCCCGTTTTCGAAAAATCCCGACTTTAAGTACCCCACGAATTTAGGTTACCCAACGTTAATAGTAATACCAGGCTAGTTGACATCTTGAAAAGGTAATTAAGTCACCTGTTGTCTTAACTCTTCTTTCAATTGGCAGTGACCTGTCTAAGGAGATCATTTGCTGGCCTCTGGAGGATTAACTTCTGTTTTATTTCTTAAACTATTCTATCCTTCTGCAAAGGTGGTAAATCTCAGTAAAGACAATGATTAAGTCAATATGACATAACAGTTCCCATCAAATACCATTATCTTATTACAGGTTGTTCTTGTAGCTCTGGTGTATATATGGAGTACGCGTGCAGCTGACAGCAGTGATCATGGAAATTCTTGATGAAGGACAGTTCCATTACATCAACAAAGGACAGGAGGATCAACTGGTACATGGCTTTAGTACTTGTTCATTGATAGAAATGCTGTAACTTCTTTGTCATATGATTCCTTCAATTAGACATCAATTATTGCGATAAAGAATTTTTTGAAGTTTGTACTTTGATTTTTCCTTCATCCTTTTGAATTAAAGCTGTAGGTTGGCCTAGTTGGTAGAGTGTTCGCCTTGTACACGGTAGGTCGTGAGTTCGAACCCCGGCCGGGTTATACCAAAGACTTTAAAAATGGTACATACTGCTTTCTCTGCTTAGCACTCAGCATTTGGGACACACATCACTACCAGCGGATCAGCCCCCTACTGTAGTGTCTTGCACAAATGTGTGTGGCCCAAGGGCTATAGAAATGGAGACGGGTGCCACTCCTATGCGTCTTTTCAAGACGCCCATTTTAACTTGCATTCCATGTAAATAGTATTTCTAGAGTTGGAATAACATTAGCCAGGAATGGCAAGGAGGTTGAAGAAGGGCCACAGCAATGAAATCCAACTCACTCCTTTATTTCATCCAACAGGAATGCCATGGATATAAGAGGGATAGGATAAAGACTTCTGTCACAGTTGTCTTTGCCATGTGCACTCTGGGACTTCTGTTCCTCGTGTTCTATTGGAAGCCAGAGTGGTTCGTGTGGGCACAGTTTACATCATGTGAACTTGTGGATGCTGACGTTGTGCTGTTACGAACAATGGTGAGACCACTTCATTATTTTCTGTGATTTTTGATATCTAACGGAGGGTGCTGCAACTTCGGACGTTAATCTATGAGTTCGACATCGTATTGCACCAGTGTCGGTTGTCTGAAAAGTGTTGCGTTTTTACGAATGATAAATTAGAGTGGTGGTGTTTGAGGATTTGCCGTTGTGGAGTTGATTTTTCGTCGTCCGTGCACGATTTACGCCATCGATCTCAGTCGGTAAATCCAGAAATATGTTGTTTTGATTAAAACGTTCCATATTGTTCCATTCTGATTAGGGTACCGTAACTTCGGCATAAAAATATCTTTGTATCTCTTTAATTCGTCGGTACTATTTCAAGTAAACAGAAGGAAGAATTTCGTGTCAACTAACTTCAACTTCCCTCTGGTAAATAATTTTTGACCGTGCGTAAGGCTTCACCGATGCCGGGCGCGCTGTGGCTAAGCGACTGTTTACGCCGCTTGTTGCGTTCTAAGCCATGACAACGTTGACGATCCGTTCTTTGGTATGGCAATGAGAGTAGAAACTTCATATCATACAAATGGTCCCATAGCATGAACGCACAAATGCCACAAATGTGCCACAAGTATGTCCAAAACTGCCGAGCAAGCATTGTAACGCCGCAAACTGAAATCGTGACATTTGCACTCGGCACCACACCGCATGTGACCAGAAAGTACGTGGCAAATCTTCCTTGTTTTTCCGGTCAATTCAGTGCAAAGTTATGACATATTCTAAACACGATCATCAATTGTTTTTAGAGCTCGCTATTCAAGAATTTCTGGATTTTTTTAGCAAGCAATGAGAAATCGCCATTTACATCAATGAACTTCGTGTTTATGCGTTCAGAGATCTCCGACCTGTGCCGCCCACATTAAAGCAAAGCGGCCTGTCAATTTCAATTAACATGCAGGGTTAGGTTACACGTTTGCAACATCAATGAGTTTGCTTGTGTGGAACCACGTAGTGCAAACCTGCCACCGGGAACTTATCAAATGCAAGTTTATCCGACGTATACTAGTCAAGCTAGATTGATAAGGTTTGCCGTTTTGGAGCCGACTTGACTTATGCACAGCGAGAGCAGAGATGCCTTGCCGAGGTATCACATTCGAATCGTGGTCAACGGAATGGCCGTGACGTAAAAGGGGGAGGGCATTCGAAGCCGCGGTTGATTTCGTTATTTCAGACAAGCTAAATCGCGACATAAACTAACCAAGACCCATGTTTTTTGGTGTTTGTTTTGCTTTATGCCTCATGTGTACAACATGTAAGTTTGCATGACGACGGTTGAATATGTTTTATGTAAGAGTTGCCACTTCACAATGTCCTTGCATCGAACGTAGACATTTTTATCGCCACATTTTCTTCGTGGCACAACATCAGTTAATTGTACACAAATCCCTGTTTTATTCAGACGACAGCTCTATGCATGAAGTTGGGTTCTTAACGATTTTATTCAGCACCGTGGCTGAAAAAAAAGATGGCTCACTTCTGCAGAACGAGACAATTAAAAATCCTGCCGAAGTTGGGAGTATGCCGAAGTTGCAGCACCCTCCGTTACCAAAATTGCATTTAATTTTATGTGTGAACTGTGAAAGTCCTTTCATTTGGCCAAATTACATTTTAGGATTTCATAATTACTCAAGTAGATGACTTCCAACTTTACAATAAGTCATGTATTATGTATATGGGCGCCAGCGATGTATGTACACATGTCAAAAGACATAATATATAGTACTATGAAATTCCCATCATTTACCACTAAGGGGTCACAGCATTTTTTAATCAACAATGGAAAGTATTTACATAATTTGTGTCTGTTTTACCAGCTATACATTGTATAATACAATCTGACCAACATACGGAACTTGCCGGTCCGGAAAGAACCTGTTGTCCGAGTTGCTAGTTATATATTCATAAGGAACCCAGGTGAAGTTTGGACCTATCGACCGGCTTGACCGCCTGAGCAAATGTCACCTTTATTGGAAATATCTGCGGCCCTTGGAAACAGCGGGGGCATGTATTGTTTTGGAACTAAGACAATTTGAACAATAGAACCAACAGGAGGCCCATAATCAATCTTGACCTACATCTTCCTAAGACAGGCTACCCAGATACCAAATATAATTACAGTCGATGTATACATTTGTAGCTTTTTGAACCATGGCTTGCCAAAATATTTGGAAATCACTCAAGCTATCTACTAGTACACACCAAAAATCATGACTATCCATCAAGCCCTTCTTGAGTTATTCCCTTTCAAAGTCGGAAGCAAAACCTGTTCCTGCAGTTCAAAATAGCCGCAAGGGGGCCAAAACCTATACCACTTACTCTCTGTCCAAAGAGCTGTCTACCACTAAAACATCAGGACCATAGCATGTCCAGAACACAAGATATCAAAACAGGAAGTTCCGCTGCAGTACCGTAACGAGCCGCTAGGGAACCCAAAATCTGATCATTTCCAGGTCTCATCAAGATCTACCCACCTACCAAATATCAAGACAATCTATCCAAGCCTTCTCAAGTTATGCTGTTCAATTACATACAAACATACATACATATAATACTAGTACACACATACACAGAAACGCTACCCAAAACATAATCTCTTTGGTGAAGACAATTAAACAAGTATTAAATAGACACACACACACACACACAGACACTGTACTATGTGGAAACACACCAACACCAACAACAACATTTCACGGAGGTCCGAGATTTTTATGTCCTCTTATTTTGTTGTCATCTGATTTAAAGGCGTCTTTGTTTTTCAGGATGAACATCGGACTTGGAGTAAGGAGACAGTCAAACTGGAAACTGGAGATAGCATGCTTATCCATATTTCATCATTAGAAGCTAGGTGTGTATGATGAAATGTGTTTTTGTAAAAAGTGTTTCAGTCTCCTCTTCTTTGCTACCTCCACATCCCAGTTCTAAGATTCATGAATATATTAAGTTTCAATATTATAGGCAGATGCTCATGTCCACTGAAGCTTAAGACTGGGGATTAGGCCACACCAATTTAAATTTCTTGGTTAGTTTCATGTTGGGTGGTCTCTCGGATTGGACATTAAATGGGAGTCCCGTGTTTGAGGAGAGACCTCAAGTATGTTTAAGAACCAGCCGCACTTATTGAAAAGAGTAGGGCCCTTCCTGGTGTTGAGCGGATCAAACCATTCCAGGCTAAATGGGGTAGGGAATTTCCTGAGCAGCCTTGAGTTCGTAACACCTGCTTCACCTATTGGGTCAGTAACCTGTAACCTTGGAGTGGCCTTAACTCCTTGAAGTGACCTTCTGGTCTTGTTACTTGGTGACAGTTTAAAAAAAGAAGTATAAAAGACTTTAACTGTCTGGCCTTTATATCATGCAACAGTACTAAGTACTGTTTATCCAACCATGCTCAGCTTTTGGTTCCCTGATCCTTAGTTTTTACCCAAAGTTGGGAAATGAACCAAATGTCGTTTATTAAAAATGATGTTGTTTTGTGTTGTTTCAGATGTGAAGATGGCAAGGATGTACACCAGATGCAGGAATTATCAAATCAATCATCAGACAGTAGCCCTTTAACTTTAAGTGACTTCAACAGACAGGACAGTGCTGTCATCCATGGTGAAAGTTCCAACTGTCAACCAGATCAGGTGGGAAGTGTGTTTAACTGATGAAATGCAGTGTCACTGTCAGTGTTTTCACTTAGGCCACACCAATTTATTTTCTTGGTTAATGGATCCGGAATAGAAAAATGAAAAGAAAAAAATGCTAGATTGGAAAAACAGCATGAAAACAGTATCTCAGAGGAATGTTTTTACTTTCAATTGGTGCACACAGTATCAGGGAGTGAACAGGGTCAGGTGCAAGTTTTCACCCCAGCCTTCTGTTTTCATGATTTTTTGTGTGCTAGAATTAAAAAGTAAAAATCCGTTAACCAAGAAATTAAATTGTTGTGGCCTTAGCCTCCAAAAATTGGCCCTTAGCTACCACGCTGTCTGAGATCGTGAAATTACGTGACACTGTAAGTTGTGACAAACAAAATATGATTCGAAAGTGAAACTGGGAAATTCTGTGTTTTTAACCCTGAGTGCAAAATTCATTCTTTGCCAAACAGCAGCCAGACCTGACATACATGTAATTCTCTTACCTCCCAGCTACACCATAACAGGTCCCTTCCATTAGTTGTCTGCTACACCGACAGCAATTTTACAAATCATGTCTTTTTCCTCTTGTTCTTACAGCAGAGCTTGCGTTACTTCATTCATCACTGTTTGAAGTATATGTGGAATGCAGAAAAGAAAACTTTTGAGAAAGTCAGGTAATTTGTTTTTTCAAATATAGTTGTATGTACCTTTGATTGCGTACCCTAGGCCTCGTCCCTTAACATGTTCCATTGACTTGGGGACACAGAATGGTGTAGCCTTTGAACTGCTGCCTCCAGCAAACTCGGTCTTGTTTTATATTACTGTGCGCGTCAATATTTATTACTGTCCATTTTATTGATATTCTATATCACTGGAAAGCTTATTAATTACACTTTACCAGTTGCAGGGTACCCATTTGTGATAATCATGTACACATTACATAGCCTACACGTACATGTAGTAGTCATCTTCGACTTTGAAGGACTACCAAGAAGAATAGGATAAAAAATGCAGGGGACAAGATGCAAGTGTCAGTAATTTTTCTGTGAAATTCTGTTACATCTTTTCTGCTTTAAATTACTCCATCAAGAGTTAACGTTGGGTAACATGAATTCAGGATTTTTCCGATAATGGTTGACTGAAATCAATCTAGCAGAACAATAAACCATCCTTTTTTTCTATTTTTCTGTCAGTATCATATTATCTTTGCACTAATCATATATATGGTAGATTTTGTCTCTAGTCGTGCTGACACCATAATATTTCAACTTGAAACTACCGTCCGCCGCACGCACAATGACAGTGTTGTCGGACAGGGGGGCACATTAATTCGGGAGAGAAGATTCGTCTTGAATATCTTACCGCTAATCACATTTTATACAGCAGCTATTCGTTCCATCCTTGGCTTGAGGAGAGTGCTATGGATATAGACGTGTCCAAGTAAAAAAAAATACACGAAAAAACGGCCGCACCGCACACATCAGGCCTTTGCTAACATCCCGTTTGTTGAGTGGGTTGAACGTCACTCAAAGTCGATCCCCACCGTCATGGCAACGTGTACATTATTCATGGCAAGTTAGCTGGATGCCGTAGCAATGGTTATACTACTATGTCCATGTGTTCCTTGTTGTGTTAGGAGCAAACTTTGAGGAAAATATCGTCTTCAGTCCACTATCACACGCAACATTTAGACAAAAAAGTGTTCCTCACAAACCTTTTGTCGTCTGCTTGACGACATGATTCTGGGTAACAATATGGCGGCGGGAAAATACACGTGCCGTAGGTTGTAGCAACAAAGAGGAGTTTTGATGATTGATCACACTTAGAATCCAGTTGCAGTTTAGCAAAAGAGATTGTAATAAGTTGTCTTGTAAATAATTGTGTTTAGCAGGCAGGAGATGTGACATTTGTCTTATAAACCAGCGAACAACCGTGCAGTGTGAGTCTCCCACGAAGCCCCCAGACTCTGTCAATAAGGGACGGAGAGTTTTTGACGTCGCCAACTTCTAATGCATGGTTATCGAAGCTTTTCAGGCAGTGTTCTGAATGTGTTAGTCTGTCAAGTTTGCATTTCTAGTGGTATCACTGATGTTGCATCTAGCACATATCCCTAAATACCCCGTTTTCGAAAAATCCCGAATTTAAGTACCCCACGAATTTATGTTACCCAACGTTAAGGTTTGCAGCAATGCTTTAGTGTTTAGTCTGTGTTTTCTGACAGGGGTTTGGACTCAGGGATACCATGTTCAGTTTTCTACACTTTGGGGCATGGACTGTCTTCCACAGATCAGGCAAACAGGTGAGTAACTAAATACTATTAAGTAGAAGCAGATGCAGGTATTTTGCATAATATGCTAATTAGAAAGTCAGTGATTGATCACTAACGCCCTGGTCACAATTACATTTTTACGGGCTAGTCAGGTACTGTTGTTAACAATACTTTTCTATTTCGGGTGTGGCCTAGCAGGCATTTTAGCTGGTGTCAGTTGTTTTGAGGTTCAAGCAAGACCAGGTTGATTACATCCTATTTTATGGTCATAACTGGGGCAATTACTATATCTAATTGTATTGACTCATCAGGTGCTGTATACGGGCTGCCATTATAGACCCTCTGGATTTAGCCCTGCCAGGCTAGGGGCTGTTTTGTGATAAATTTGTCACTGTGACAGTTTCCAAATTCCAATAAACAACAGTTTAGTACAACCCTACCATGATGCAGAATGTCCCAATATGGGACAAAAAGTTTTCGACTTTTTCTTTGAACGCATAGTTATCAAAGCTTTTTAGAGAGGTCTTAATACTGGGAGTTTCTCAAGTTTGCAGTTTTGGCAATTTTACAGCTATAACATTATATTTCAATTGGCAGATATTTCTAAAAACGATGGATGTACATTACCCCACTGATAAAGGCAAAGTAGGGTTAATCCCTACGCGAAAGTAATGTTATCTCTATCTCTAAATTGTCATGTTCTTTTCCCAACATCTTGTTGGTTAAAAGCCGTGGCCTCACCATTTGATTTAGGATATGGCTCAGGCCACCTACATGTAACTAGATGGTACTGGTTGTAGCAAACTGACGTCCCATGAGTGTGTCTGTACTCAGGCCACACAGGGCATTGCCCCTGACAAATCTGGCCAATCTAGTTTTGTGGTAGTTGAAAAAACGTTTGAAATATAGGTGTACATTCAAGTGATTATACGTTTCAATCAATATTTTTTAATATGTACCATATATAGTATACTGTCAGTCAGTCTTAGCAGAATAGGACAATTACTGCGCAATACATCTAGATTGAAAAATTAATACAGTTTTCAGTTCTGAATCAGCAAAAAGTTAGAAATATTCAGAAAAGATTGAGAGTTTACATGTCGATTGAGTAAGTACTATTTATAATATAATTATGATTTGTGTACTATTGGCCTAATTGTACAATGTGCAATGCTGTGGCTTGTAAACAAGTCAGGGTCAGAATGTGCATTCTGTATTCAATTTGTCTTTTGTTGCTTGCTGATCTTATCATTTTCTAAAATTTGAATTAGGGACATTGAATGTTGCAATAAGTGCTAAAAGTTTATGAATTGTTACTAACAGTAGCATCTATAATGACATATTTTTGTGTCCCAGGCAAACCCGGTATGGTGACAATGCCATCACAGTGAAGGTGAAGCCCTACATCAAGCTCCTGTTCTATGAGGTACGATGGCAATTACTGTAATTCACTTTATCTTCACGGTTACCGTAGCAAAATTTCACGGTGTAAGGAAAATGGACATTTTTACTGAACGTTAACTTCACGGTGGCGGCAAATGATTTACAGAACGGATGTGTGATGGAATCATAAAAAAGAACAACAGTTTTTTTCATGGTGATGATAAGCTCACGGTACAGAGATGACCGTGAAAACAGTGAACATAAAGTTACAGTGAAGGTAACAAGAAGTACTGTTACAGTATATACAAAATGTAGTACTAATGATCTAGACAAATAAGAGGACTAGGGTGCAACTAAATAAAGAAGTACAAACTTAAGGAGATAATTGAAATGCATACAAAATACACACTGTGTGCAACTTATCAATTGATGTCAATAAAGACATGATATATCCAGTTTTGGTGTCGACACATCAAAATCATCTGTATTTTGGAATTTGAAGCCCATGAAATGTTTATTTTGTGTCTATTTCTTTTTCAGATTGTTTTTAAGATAATTGTATTACTTTCCTCTGTTTTGTTTACCTGACATTCATTTAGTCTTCTTATCTTCACCAATAAGGAATATGTTTTGGGGAGGGTGTGTCTGTGCGTGAACATGATAACTTGAGAAATGAGAGTGCCTTGGCGGAATGTGTTGAAATTTTGTTTGTAATATGAGTAGATGTTGAGCCCCCTAGCAACTTTTAAGGTATGCATTGGAACTTTACAAATCTTGTGTGTTCAGGACATGGTCTGGTCATGATTTTTCAGTCACTGTGGTAGATAGCTCTTTGGAGGAAGATTTAAGTCGTAAATGTTTGGGCCCCCTTAAGTGGCTTTTTTATTTGTTTCAGAGATTGAAAAAGAAAAAAAATTCCAAAAAGTGTTGATGATCATGCTTTTTCATGTGTTGATAGCATATATAACAATTAAAATGATCATATGCATTATACAAATCATATAATTTGCATAATTAAAGAGGAAAGTTTATAAGTCCGCTGTGCCCCTTGATTGAACTCAAACATGTGGCATATGTAAGATAAGAATATTCCTGGACCATTTGATATCAGTTATGCAAATTTATCTGATTTGCATAATTCATGATAAAACACTATACTTTGTTGTCAGTGGTTAATATAATTCTGTTATCTGGAATTTTGTTATTGCTGCATTTGTAAGGTGTGACACCTTACAAAATGCAGCAAAATTCCCTGCTGCCAGCGCCTGTCCCCAGGGGCCCTGCAGTGGTCAAAATACAAAGGGATAAAAACATTCAATTATGCAAATTAGATCATGATTTACATAATCATCATCTAATTTTTTATTATTACTTAAAGCTACCTAGTATTAGATATCAAAAATCACAACTTTCAGTCATCCCTTGCTTGAGTTATCTACTAGTACGACCTGCCAGTAACTTATAATATTCCGAATTTAATTTAGATTAAAGGATACAATAACTGGAATGTCTCTTGAAACGTATGCTGCTAGGGCATCCAGAATTTAGTCATTTCGAGGTCTCATTAAGACCAACACAACTTAAATAATTGAATATCAAGTCTTATAACAATCCAACTTGATCTTCTGGAGTTATCGTGTTGACAACCACACACATGAATGCTACCAACCTTAAGCTTCATGAAGGTGATTATCTGCTACCTATAATCAAAACAAGAAATGAGCTGCATGCCTGTTCTCCTTCTTATGTCTGAGAACAGTTGTCAGAACAAATTTGTCATTTATATGCATGTGGGGCTGTGCATGTTGCATTCCGAACTCACATTTGTTGTGTTTTCAGGTGCTGAACCCATTCTACGTATTCCAGCTGTTTAGCGTTTGCCTGTGGATGTCAGACGAGTACTACTATTATGCTGCTGCCATCATTGTCATGTCTTTACTCTCAATTGGAACTCAACTCTACACTATACGCAAGGTACACGAATTAAACTCTTTTCGGGTATAGAAGATTCTTTTTACAAAACCAGGTACTCTCACCTGCTAACGTTTCGTTAGACACCTTCATCAGAGCTTCTGACTGGATGAACCGAGATGAGGGGGGATACAAGCCACGTTCGGGATTGTGTTCTCACCGCAACAGCGCCACCTATATCGGCTACTTATAGCGGTGAGAAGCTGTACTCCAGTCAGAAGCTCTGAAGAAGGTGTCTGACAGACACTGAAACGTTAGCAGGTGAGATTATCTGTTTGTGTAAAAAGAATCTCCTATATGTACCCTATATTCTACCAACCTGATGAAATTAATTTCGTTTAAGTAAACTCTTTTCATTTTGACAACTTTGAAAAATTGTTTTGTCCTTGTTTCTTTTAAACATTGCAAAATTATATGAATATTTTCTATGTTCACTCTATTGCTGTGATTATCATTTTAATGCTTATTACATTTATTTTAGCAAAGTGAAATGCTACATCAAATGGTAGAGTCACACAATACCATGCGGGTCAAAGTCTGTCGCAGTGGGGAAGGTAAGTATTTTTACTAACTGTGACATTGATATTTTGTTCTCAACAGCTGTCATACATATGTACATTTGTACCTGTCAGTGAGTATGTAACCTTTGCATTTAATGGCAGATATTAACTTTGCACACTTGTTCGTCATGCAGCAAAAAAAGATTCACCCAAATATAACCGTGACAACAATATTTATTACATTTTAAACTGCAGGTACCCACTATCCGCACGGGGCCGCTGTTGTAACCGCCAGCGCCTGACTGTATCATTCATACTATCATAGCAATTCCGACCTATCACTCGGATGACGAAACTTTCCTACCTAATCCTGACAGTAATAAACATTGTCAAACTTTTGTCTCAAATTCTTGTCATATCAGGTGGGGCCGATAAAAGGCAATTTATGATCCACCAAAACACACGCCTCTTATGCCCGGTTATTTTTTGAGGCCGGATTCTTTTATACACGCGGAGTAACACAGCAATGAGACCTTAAACTCGACTCCATTGTTTCCAGACTGGGAAGAAGTTGTCTCTACCAACCTTGTGCCTGGGGATGTTCTCGTCATTCCTCCCAATGGGATGTTGATGCCATGTGATGCCGTTCTCATCACAGGAAATTGCATTCTCAATGAGAGCATGCTGACAGGTTCGCAATCTTCTTTATCCTTGAACTCGGAAACTTTGTACTTGCAGAATCTGAATGTACAGTCGAGTAGATTTTATAAATTCAATGAAGATGGTGTATGTTTGGCGTCGTGTGGCGTAACGGCTAGAACATTCGGCCGTCAGACAAGGCAACCCGAGTTTGAACCCGGCTTGCCCCCAGACATGTCTGGAAATGCCCCTGGACGTTGTGTCCTCATTTCACTCAGGTGTAAAGGAGTACCTTTGGTTAGGGACGTCCCTCGGATAGAACGATAAATGGAGGTCCCGTGTTTGGGGAGAGCCACACCCGCGCACGTTAAAGAACCCACCACACCTTTCGAAAAATAGTAGGGGCATGCCTCAGTGTGCGATGGTCCAAACCTTACCGTCTGGTCTAAGATGACATCTTGAAAAGGTGATAGTCACCTGTTATGTCAATCCTTCCACAAATGTGGTAAATCTAAAATTTATGACTAAATAAATAAATATATCTGCGGATGAACAGCATAACTCGAGAAGGCCTGCTTTGTTGTCTTGAATTAAGTATGTGGATAGGTCTTGATGAGACCTAAAAGTGATATTAACTAGATTTTTGGGCCCCCAACCAGCTTGGAATGGTACTGCAGCAGAACATCTGGTTTTGGTTTCTCATGTGTTCTGGACATGCTATGGCCGTGAGGTATATATTGAGACATTAGGCCTGTCACAAGTTTAATGTAATTCATGCATTGTAGTTACCTGGTATTCTCAGTGCATTAAAGTTACAGGCAGTGTTTCAATATGTGTAATTTGATCTCCCTAACAGGAGAGAGTGTACCTGTCACAAAAACACAACTGCCTTCCCAAAGTAGCGAGGTCTACTCACCTGAGGAACACAAGCACCACACCCTGTTCTGTGGTACCCAGGTGATCCAGACCAGGTACTATGGAGGGGAGAAAGTTAAGGCTGTGGTCGTCAGGACAGGTAGGAAAATAATTATGTTACTGTGACAGTCCTGTTAATCAAAGTGTATAAGACAGCAATGACATTAAAATAAAATATTTCCTGAAATAACATAAACCATCAAAATAATATTGCTTTTATAAAGTACAAGACATTTGCACAAAATATACACCCTTCAGATTTTATTGAACATTGAACCATCAAAACATCATACCTTCAGCTTTTTATTCTTCCCACCAGGTAGTTAAATTAATCAGTGACTTTACTCTTCCGTTGACATCACAATGAGCATGGTAGCCGGTTTGGAACTTTGCACTGCAGCTGGGAAAGAACGTTCTTTTCAGAAGCAAACAAACTAAATATATAATGTCTAAATATTGAATGCATTCACGATAATTGTCCACTGTTTTGTCATCAAATAATGTTTTTCACAAGCTGTGGTGTGAGGTTCTGAACCGGTTGCCATGTTCATTGTGATGTCATCGGAAGCCGTAAAATCACTGATTGTTGTAATTACCTTGTAGGAAGATCAGAAAAATCAAGAGCTGGAAGTATCATTGTTAGATAACTTAAGAAGGGTGCGTATTATATTCTTTGAATGATACTATTCCTATTACAGATAATAGGAAAATGTTGTATTTTGGTGTCATAAACACTTTAAGGGTTAATGACCCGCCCCTAGGTGGATCATGGTGTCATAAGGCCTGGTCATTTTCCCTAACCACCGAATAAAATCACCAAGTGATGAGCAAGGCTGATGATACCATATATATACCAAGGAATAGGTGGGTCATTAACGTCAATGTGAAAAAAGGAAAGAAATGTCATGTGAGCTAAAAAATCATGTCTTTTGGGATTTTGCATGTGTGACCAACAACAAAGAAGCTCTCCATCACCATCTCATCCTGTACCTACATGTACATGACTTGTACATTATGGCAAAATCAACCCTTGAAGTTCGCTCCCTAAACCCCCACTTTAGGTCAAGGCTAAAATTTCTTGAGTTGGTTCCCATACACAGTCATCACTTACATATTGATACTTCATAGAATTAAACTCATTAGCTATCTTCAAGACAAATTTAGATATCTTTCTATACGTATCTAGCCTTCTTATCTTCAGTGTTGTTTCTATATTTTTCCTCTTTTTAGGTTTTTCTACAGCTAAAGGAGAGCTTGTACGCTCCATTTTGTTCCCCAAACCACTCAACTTCAAGCTTCTCACAGCAGCTTACAGATTTGTGCTGGTTCTTGTAGGCATAGGTAAGTTACATTCAGTTGCAAGAAATGCAACATTGTCAATTTTTACAACAACGACAGCAAATTTCAAAGCAGCCTTGAGAGTCATAATATATTTTCTTCACTTAGTCACTGTTAGAAGGATTGTTGCTAAAAACAACAGTTGCTTTTCTAGTAGCTTTTGCAAACGAATACTGTTGGTCTTCCTAAATGCATCATTTGCCAACTTTGTAAGTCAAGTCCCTGAGTCTGGAGTCCTGTGTGATTTTTCAAAACACCTCTTTAAGAAGGTGGCCTCACTGTGTGTGACAGTTACTAATTACCTGCTACCTACTGACATCTGATTCAATTTAGACTTCCTTCCAACCGACTTGTATCATCATATTGTATATTGATGTTGAAGTTTAGCATTACACCTGTCCAACAAAACTGGTAATGTTAGGTGTGATGTGCATTACATTGTGTCTTGGGTATCATCGCCGTTATCATCATCATCATCATCATCTTGGGTAGCAAGCTGACAGTAAATGTGCTTAATATGATACTGCTGAGTGTAATCAACCTACTCATAATTATTGGCATAATAGGTACCTTTTAATTTTGATGTATGGCTTTTGCATGGTTTAAGTAACCATTATGTTTTTCCTTTTTTGCTGTTATTTGCATGTGAGGTAGGATTAAAACGAAAATCTTATTATTTTTTCTAGCCATGATTGGGTTCACATTTACAGTGGTGTGGATGGCTCTCGATGGGGTAGGTGATATGTTGCTGCTTTTTTTAGAATATTATACATTGACTTTAACTAGTTTTCATTGCTATAATGTGTCACGGTCTTACATAATTTGCATGTATGTCACAGAACTGATGACAGCTGTGCAAGCAAAAAATAAGAGATAGTTTGTATCATTCAAAGTTTTATTTCATCGCTGCTTGCTCAATCACCGATACCATGGCACATGTAGTGCATTTTGCTACCTATTATTGGGCAGGTGAAAAATATGCTTATGGGAAAATTGTAAATTAAAAAAAATTAACAAATCCAGACAAACTCAGTAAGTTGCTTTCTTTCATACCAGTCATGCACACAGCACACAATGTACTAACCAGCATGTTTCTCTTTTTACATTCCTTTTCTTTGTTTAATGTAGGAATCTGTTGGAGAGATCTTCCTGGAGGCATTAGACCTTATCACAATCTGTGTTCCTCCTGCCTTGCCCTCAGCCCTGACTATTGGGATTATTTATGCCCAACGAAGACTTAAAAAGCAAGACATTTTTTCAATAAGCCCTGAGCGAATCAACATCTGCGGTCTTGTGGACTTGGTGTGTTTCGATAAGACTGGGACCCTGACAGAAGATGGGCTGGACCTCTGGGCTGTGGTACCAACCAAGAATGATAGGTAAAGTGCCTCTTTTCATTACTACATGTATTTTTCACCCTTCTGAAAGCAGAGCCCCTATCGCTCAATTCGTTAGCTCGCTCGTGTATAGGGCCCTTGCTCTTTAGCCCCGGTAGACACGGTTCTGGCGATGTTACTGATAGTTGCTCATGAATAATTAATGAGCTATCCTTATTTTACACAATTTGGCGGTTAATTTGTTTTGAACCAAAATTAACGATGTGAGACGTAACCTGATTGGCTGATAGCTTCCCAGCGTCCTTTGCCCTTTTGCTCTAGATGAGGTTTAGCAAACCCTCTGATTGGCTGAAGCTGTTTTGGAGGCGACAGCGCCAGAACCGTGTCTACCGGGGCTAGAGAGCACGGCCCCTACGCGAGCAAGCTAACAAATCGAGCGATATAGGGGCTCTGCTTTCGGGAGGGTGGTATTTTTAGGTTTTAGTCATAAACAAGATTGAAATGCTTGATAAGAATGACATGAATTGTGTAACATACTTTTTTTGAAAGCAACAGAGTCTGATTTGGCTTGCTTATATCTATTCGCAAAGTGTATTACATGTATGTACAACATAAACAATTAAGGAAAACTTAAACAGAGGTTGTAATTCAATTGCCCCATTCTCCACACAGTTTTGTACCTGCCATTCAAGATCTATCCATGCTTCCTTTGGGGCCACTCCTCACTGCTATGGCAACCAGTCACTCCCTTACTGTGATTGGTGGAAAGTTATCAGGAGACCCTCTGGACCGTAAGATGTTTGAAGCTACAAAATGGGTAAGTAGCTGTTGATTTTTTTTACTTTACAAATCACAACATTACTGAACTATACTAACACAGTATTCTTTCCTTACATGTTATATATCCTGTACACATGAATCTGCGTGCTTACAAATCTTTCAAATCAGTTTGAAACCATATAAATTGGTCAGTCATATACATGTTGTATCCTTATCGACATTCGACAGTAGTCTCTACCAGACTAACTACGCCGGCTATAGGGAGAATATTTGCCGGGGGACTTTGGCCATGGAGGGTTACATTGAATTTTGCAGGCCTAGGGTTGCAATATTGGACCCTCTCTCCGTAGCCGACTCCCTTCATGCAATATTTTCCCAGCGACCCGCAGAGGCTGGTAAAGCTTAATTCCGCAGTAGTCTTTCGGCATTTGCAATTTTTTCTGCAAGTACGTATTGCGGGGTCATCAGCATAATCAGCATCCATGATCCTCTTAGCAGGATGTATCCTGCTCCTGTCTTTCTGTAAGCTGAAACCAATGTTGTTGTGAAGGTAATATTTTACAGAGTCGCGCAGGATTTAATCCAGAGTAATAATGAAGAGAAATCAGGGCCAATGTACATGTACATGTATCTCCCTGTGGAACTCCTGCATTGATTTGGAAATGTGTCACCATCGGGGGATTGCACCATAGATTCACTAGCTAAAGCCACACCAATTTCTTGGTTAACAGATTCTTATTTTAATTTAATTTTAGCAAAAAAAAAATCATGCAAACAGAAGGCTGGGGCGAAAACTTGCACCTGACCCTGTTCACTCCCTGATACTGTGTGCACCAATTTGAAAGTAGAAAGTTTAACATTCCTCTGAGATTCTGTTTTCATGTTGTTTTTCCAATCTAGCATTTCTTTAAATTTTTTTTATTCCGTTAAACAAGAAAATAAATTGGTGTGGCCTAAGGGAGTCTCAAGCTTTCCTTAATTGCCACCATCCTTCTCAGTCACCTCTGACCTTATACAGAGTAACTTACAATTAACTTAAAAGTTGTTCTGTTCTACCACAAAGCCACTAATGGTGCCAAAATATAATCTGTAAACTATACGATTGTCAGATAGTCATGCAGTCCCATAGAAGTATAACAGTACTGTTTCTTTTTTCACAACTTGCAAAGACGATAGACCTGTTTGATGTGTACTACAGATTTGTAAGCTCACTGTTGCAAGAATAAGTTAGATAACTGCACTGTTTTCTTATTGCCAGCTGTCCTTATTTTTGATGTTTTGTTTCTTGTTCCTGTAGGAGTTGGAGGAACCAGGTAGTGAAGAAAGCACTAAGTTTGACATGTTGGTGCCGACTGTAGTTCGACCTCCACACAGCATGGTCCTGCTTCATCATTCTCCTAATGAAAGAGAGGTGCTGAAACTATTTTTTGTGATACTATTTTTGAACTGATACATTGACTATTCACTTTAATATAGCGGCAGGAAAATATAGCGTTTTGGGGAAAATGGAGTAGGTCACGGCACTTAATTTTAATGGTGGGAACAAACATTACTGTCTCAAATATTAGCGATCAAATGTTAGCAATAATGAAATTTTAGCTGTTGACTTAAGTGACCGTTAAATCAGCTAAAATTAAGTTACAGTTAACAAATCAAGAATTACAGTATTGCAAAATGCTGATTTTTCTTACATGCCAGTTTCAAAATTACATGTACCTGCACCTAATAAATCATATGTGCACCATTCTATAGAAAATTATAATTGCTGGCAACTACAATGTATTAACAAAGTATTCAAAATATTTAATGAATGTTTGTTTAGCATTTCACTGGGGTGGTAATGGTTAGCACAGTAATCAAAACGCTACATGCACACGACTGTATATTATTATTATAATAATTATATCAGAAGTAGCTTCGCAGATCCAGATTTACCTGCACAAAGTTTAACATGCATATCATTATAGTAATTTATACCTTTATGCAGGAGTTTTCAAGTCCATACATGGCATGGAACTTTTTTTAAAATCACAATGACTGTTTCTGTCTCTGTGCTCATTGAAATGAATTTTGAAATAGCATGTGTCTCATGCATTCTATTGCATTCATTGATTTTGTAATGCTTTATTGCAATGTCATGTGCATCTAGTTATATGGCATGAAATACTAAAGATACATTCCTAAGTAAAAAACTTGAATGTCTTATAACATTCAAGCGTACATAAAATATTTCAGGAGTCTGTAATATTATTCAAACACTAACAGTTTCTGAAAGGTGTATTTATAGGTTGACTTGTGGTTGATTTTGAGAGTAGAAAATAAGAAAGAAAGAAGACAATTTTCCATTTTTACAGAACTGATTCTCCTGCTTCTATTGTTTGTTGAGACTATTGTTAAAACTGTTGCCATTTTTTTCAGTACCCTTATGAGGTGGGAATTATTCGCCAGTTTACATTCTCATCCAGCCTGCAGCGCATGAGCGTGATCACACGCACCCTGGGCAGTCAGAACATGGTGGTGTACACCAAGGGTGCACCTGAGACGATCAGCCAACTTTGCAGGCCTGAGACCAGTATGTTTTTTTTCCTCTATTGTTTATCATAAATCAGTCAGACAATAGTCTGTATTCAATTATTATGTAAAAGCTTAGTACTTATTGTAATACAGTTATCTTCCAGTCATGTAGTTTCAGTTTTTTTTCCCTTTTTATTGAAAACAAAATTGCATTCAATGTTATATAAATGACTCAATGCTATCGTCGGATTTACCAGGATTTATCTCAATGGATATAAATAGCAACTTTAAGTACATTATGACATGTGACAACCCCTGCATGGTGTACATTGAGAAATATATCAAAGAATGTCTAGACGTTAGAAACTCCTCCTGGACCAATGATTGTAAAATCCCATTGTCATCCCATACTACTACAGTAACTGTAACACCATATTGTAGATTGATTAGCCTAATAGAATGTTATGTACCAGTAAATGCCATACTTTGTACCTTGTACAATTGTTGTGCAATAAAGTTATTATGATTTAAGATACTAGTAAATACTACCTTATGTTTCAGTTCCACTTGACTTCTATGAAGTTCTAATGACATACACAGAAAGAGGCTTCAGAGTCATCGCTTTTGCATGGCGACCTTTGGAGGATAAAGTCAAGTTTTTACACACACAACGGATGTCAAGGTAAGATACACAGATTTGTCATACTGTACATTGGAGCCCATGCATAAGAGCCAAATCATAATTGCTCTTCCAGGGAACTGACTTGATACACATTTTGAATAGACCATGTGTTTCAATTCTCAATGGAGCAACGTTTCTGTCCAATCAGTATCAATTTGCCAACATTTTAACTTTGAATGGTCTGACATTTTTATGGTGGCCATTAGGACTGATATAGTACATGTATGTGCCCCTTTCATGCCATTTTACATTGCACAATACATGCAGTACATGTACCTGTCATGTGGTACCTTTGTGTATTGATACAGAATAGTGCTGCGTACCGGTACTGTGTGCCGGTACTGTACCGTAAAAATCAATTAAGTACAGGTCCAAAATACCGGATCATGAAGTACCGGTACTGTACCGATATAAATGTACACCAAGTATGTATTGTGCTTATTTTGTGACTGATCTCCTAACCTCATGGCCTCATGCAACACCAAACATGAGCAAAGTGACACTTTGGAACAGGGTAACTATTAAATATGCAACAGATCATTCAGGCAGGCCGGGAGTTTTCATTGATAGCAAGGCCAAGGGAGTTTGGCGGTAGGAAACCTAGTTATGTTCTTTGTATAAAGATACTGATGACAAGTTGAAAACAGTTTATTTTAAATTTGTTTCTGTCATTATTGAAGAAGTTCAGGTACAGGTACAGGTCCAGACCTGTACCTAAACCTCTGTACCGGTATGTACCTGATGTTTCGTTTTGGTTCGCAACACTACAAATGTAATACAGAAGTCACTGCATGTATGGTACCTTCATTATATATATTATATTTCTTACCATGCAGGCATGAAATTGAGACTGACCTAACATTTCTGGGGCTGATGGTTATGCAAAATGCTCTCAAACCTGAAACCACACCCATCATCCACCAACTCAATGGGGCCAACATCAGTACAGTCATGATAACAGGTAAGGTAACCACACCCATCATTTACAACATCAGGACAGTCATGGTAACAGGTAAGGTAACCACACCCATCATTTACAACATTAGGGCAGTCATGGTAACAGGTAAGGTAACCACACCCATCAGTTACAACATCAGGACAGTCATGGTAACAGGTAAGGTAACCACACCCATCAGTTACAACATCAGGACAGTCATGGTAACAGGTGAGGTAACCACACCCACCATTTACAACATTATGGCAGTCATGGTATTGGGTAAGGTAACCACACCCATCAGTTACAACATCAGGACAGTCATAGTATCAGGTAAGGTAACCACACCCATCATTTACAACATTAGGGCAGTCATAGTATTATAAGATAACCACACCCATCATTTACAACATCAGGACGCTCAGTCATGATCATGGTAACAGGTAAGGTAAACACACCTATCATTATGAGGGGATATTAACGCATTTAGAACCAGATTTTGTTGTTATTTATCCGAGATATCTTGTATTATTGTATTTTATTCATTGAGAAAAAACACTGCTCTGTCCTTATCCTTGACGGGCCTTACATTGTATGTACAGGGCTAGGGACAAACTCTGGACTCAGGCCACCTCCATTTTTACCTTTGACCCAACTTGTTAATGTCCATCGTGCCATGTATTGAAATGCTGATTGTGAAACTTTGGACAGACCTGAACAAACAATTTTAATTATAATGAGAAATAAACTGCTCTCTAACTAAAATATAACTCACCAGAATTTTCAACCAAATCACTCGGAGAATAGTTTCTGTCTCATTGATATGTACTTTACCAACTCAGATGAACTTTCATGCTAAATTTTAGTTATAATGATATAGACGTTTAACGGGGGGTGCCCAAACATTGGACGTTTTTTACGCGCTGGAACTCATGGCGCTCCAGTGCTGGTTGCCAGGGAATGGTCATGTTTTAATGAATGAATTTTGAACACATTCATCTAAAGACCATACTTTGACAAGAAAATGTATTCATACTGTTCATGGGCCCTTCATGCTCCGTGTTACATGCGAAAGACGCTGTGAGACATTTCCACGAATGTACCTTCTGATTTAGTGCTACGCCAGATAGTGTGCCTAACTTATTACGCTTTGGTAATTTTGCTCTCTTCGGAAGTTGGTGATGAAGTTAGGGAAATGTAAATAAGGCTTGAAATCTGCTATATTCTAGCTTTCTTTTGACCGGAAAATTTTGACTGTGTGCACTTCTAACGTCATGTGAGAAGGGCTATATCTAGCGCATCCAAGCTCATGTTTCCACGGGAAATAGGCTACTACGCGGCCCGACGTACGTATTGAATGCGGCCCAACTTACGAAATCATTACAAAAAAACGACACCGCTTACATCAAGAATACTCTGTCTACTTATTGGGAAATATCTTCGCCATATCTGTATTCAGTTTCCTTTTCATAGACGGTACCAATCACATGTTAGAGCGTAACAAAACGTTGCGTTGAATCGTTCCGCCACCATCGCGGCCCAAAAAATGGCGGGAAAACAACGTCGTCAGACGACAGCAATGTTTACGTTGTTTTTCTTTGGTCGTTTTTCTTCTCAACAAACACCAAATTTTTAGTGTTTTATGAAGTTATTTTTCTTATGTGTATGATAGCTGTGTGACTTATATGTATCTGCTTGGCACAGGTCGTATATTTAGGTGCCGGGCCGTCTAGCTACGCAGTGACCCTCTACTTAGCGCTACCATCATTATTGTCAAAATACTACTTTTCGACAAAACAAGAAATGAATATGTACACATATGTTTTGAATGTAAATGACAATTATGTGCATGAACTTGGGTTATTTACCTTCCTTATCAGCATAGTCAATGGACACAAACACGGCGTACTTATGCAAAATAAGATCAGTAAAAAATCTGTGTGATGTTAGGGCGCGTGCAATGTTAGGGCGCCCCCCGTTATCATTGATAGACTTATGATAATAGCTCCTATGCTTTGTTCTTTAACATTTAGGAGACAACATCCTGACAGCTGTGAGTGTAGCCAGGGAGTGTAAGATGGTTTGCCCTGGTCAGCAGATTGTAGAAGTCACGGCTCTTGCTCCTGCCGACAGCACACCGGCTGCCATCACATATAAAGTCTCCACTAAACACATTGAGCCAGAGGAGATTAAGGTGGGAGAGATTGCATTACAAAAAGTATTGATATGAGCCTTTCTTTTATTTTCACCTCCATGAAAAATGAAGGTTACATATATTATAAGTTACCTTTTGCGGGATTCGAATCATGCTTTTGGTTTTGCTGTGTAAACAGCATAAATTGAGGCTGTAGATGAATATTCATGATATTTGATAGGTGGATAGGTGTCGTTGAAACAAATGTCAAGTCAATGATGAGTCTCCTTAGCTTGCGACTTCTTATGGTACTGCAGCGGTCTTTGTATGAGTGTTTGTATGTGGACAATATAGCTCGAGAAGCTGTAGATAGATCCTTGTGATATTTGGTAGGTCACAGACTAGATGTTGGGAAAACAAAAATTTGGTCAAGTACATTAATGGACCTTCTAATGACTTCATACGTTACTGCAGTGGGATTTTTAAAGTTTGAGGTCTAATTTTATGGAAATGCGATGGTCATGATTTTTGCGTGGTGGATAGCAATTGGGGCTGGGAATTAGTCTGGTGTAAGTTTTGTCTAATACATTGAATAGACATCAACATTTTTGTGGCAATTGTAATTTAAAAGTAACACCAAAAACAGGATTTCGCATAAAACAACACTATTCAATATTTCTTTTGTATGGCTATCGACAGGGAGCTGATGTGGATGAGAATGACAAAAGGGACCAGTTCACCTTTGCCATGAGTGGGAAATCATTTGCTGTCATCAAGAAGTACTTTCCCCATGTCTTACCCAAGGTACTGACTCAGACACAAATTAATAACAGTGTGGTTTCAATGATGTTTGTTTTCTTTTTTATTGACAAAGCAGCTACCTTCAAAATTCTCTCATTTGATCAAAATTTGACAATATGTCCACAGTAACAGTAAATGTGTTAAGTATTTTTGACATTTTAACATGGATTTTAACATGAAGTTATCTATTTTGTAGATAATGCATGTTTTCTTTAGAATAATTATTACCTTACCTTACCTTAGTCCCTCCTGTGCCTTTGAGGCACATCGGGCCATCAAGAATAATTATACACCATATGAAAATGTTTGTCATCAACCAACTTATTCATTGGTAACTATATTATTTACTTTTGAGCTGGTCTTCAACCCCAACATAGTCAGGGTTTATGGAAAAGGCTGGTCCCAGAGGCTGGACTGGCTACTCTTACCAGCCTGAGGCTACCCTTCTATAGGCCCTTTTGATGTTATAAGCATCCAGGGGTTTGGCCTCTAACGGAATTTTCTGACGAAAACTGGGTGAATGAAAAATCCAGCTTTCATGAAGTGGGCTTAAGGGAAGGCAACTATTAATAATGGCTTTAGTTAAGACTTGCCATACAGTGTACTTTGAAAAACTTGCTTTAGTCTGGGCTTTTGTCTTGACACCTATAAATCAAGATCATATCTAATACTAGATTTTACTAAAATTTAGCATGTCGATAATTAAAGAGGGTATTAAACATGTTAGGCACACCACAAACACCATAATTTCCTTACAGAGGATTGTGTCCTATATGGACTCATTATTTTGTTTTTCAGCTGGCTGTAGGTGGAACGGTTTTCGCAAGGATGTCACCTGACCAGAAGACACAGCTCATAGAGGTTTACCAAGATTTAGGGTGAGTAAAGGTTACATGATAAAGTCATTTCACTGTATTTACAGTAGAGGGTATTTGTACTGATCTTTAAAGAAGGTTTTTGTTGGATTATAACAAGAGTAATCTAAGGTGGTGTTTGTGACAGCGCTTTGTTATCAAACTATTGCAACCTCTGCTTCTCAAACGTACAAGTTAATGTACAATGAACAAAAATAGAGAAAAGTGTCATAATGTAGGTGTATCATGCAATGTTTGTGACAAGTGTTTTGGGAAACTTTATAACCACCTCCAATTACATGATTTTCTGAAACTTTAGTTACTATTAAGGGGTTCTGAGTGTGTAAATCATTATATATAATAGTAATATCAGAAAAAAAATGTCACGATGTTTTTGTAGAGATGAGGTAGATGTCTTCTTAAAATTAAAGACTTATATAGTGACTTGTATTGACTGATATATGCAATGTACAATGTACATCCATGCCTTACATTTTCAGTTGTAAACTTAGCCTTTGTTTCTTTTTATTCCCTGATATATTAGGTACTATGTAGCCATGTGTGGTGATGGTGCAAATGATTGTGGGGTAAAAACTGTTTTCCTATTAAGTTTTAAACTTCATGTACATTTGGTCTTTTATTTTCATCCTGTTAAAGATTTAAGATACAATTACCAGTTACAATTAACAGAGTTTGCTTTATCATATTTATGCTTGTTTTATGTTTTATTTTTCTTAGATAATTTCTTTGGGACTTAAACTAACTTTTTGTATGACATCATTATGACTCTGCGGACTCTGATTTGAAATCTAACAGTTAATGTGAGAGGGCAAATATTCAAAATAGTGTAAGAGACCACAAATGTTGTAACAAGAAATGACACTCAAAGTGACAAAATATGGCATCACCGCCAACTTGTCTTTTATCCATAATCTTCTTTTTAAATGTACCTCAGTGTCTATATATGAATAAAATTATGTAAAATGTTACTCTCTGACTAGGCTCTGAAGCGGGCTCATGCTGGTATCTCCCTGTCAGAGCTGGAAGCCTCAGTTGCGTCACCCTTCACCTCGAAAAGGGCCACCATTGAATGCGTTCTGACACTCATCAGGTATTTGATTATTATCTCCATGAAAAATGGAGATATAGTTTTGGGTGTGTCTGTCTGTCTGTGTGTATGTTTGTGTTTCCGCACTTCTGTAGTCAGCACAAGAACCTCATGATGGATTACGATGATACATGTATTTGGTATGTGGACGGGAGTTGTGAAGCCAATATTCAAGGTCGATTTTGGGCCCCCTGGTATATGACCTTCAAGTTGTTTAAATGGTACTGCAAGGTCCAATTGATTACTGATATTATTAATAGAGCGTTAGGTTCTAGCAAAAGAAATTACAAAGTTTCGGAATTACAAGACATGTAAAAGCAGTCAGACATTTACAAACTACTAGCACTCATAAATGTACGTAGTTAAAACTTTATACTTTAAGTAATAACGAACTTACGCTTTTTTAAAATGATGCCTGACCCAGTGTACACATGTTCGGGTAAGTAAGTCTGCAACAGTTGCTGTTATATGATCTGATTCTGTTTTAAATAATGTTTCAACAGTGTTTATAATACAATTCTGTGTCATTCAAAATTGTTATAAGATTTCTTAATATTCTATGCAGTGCATCTTCATGTCTTCAATTTGGAACTGTTGACATCACATTCAAAATATTTCAAAAGTATCAAATCTCTTACACAAATAATTACAGTTAATTGAAAATATTTCTAAGACAGTAACTGTTATGAAAATAACAACCCTCACGGTGACTTGGAATGGACTCTCTATGATTATGACAACATTATTTATCATACATGATTGTTATATACAGGGAAGGCCGCTGTGCCTTGGTGACCTCCTTTGGTGTCTTCAAGTTCATGGCTCTCTACAGCATGATTCAGTTCATGTCAGTTCTCATCCTGTATGGCGTAAGTTACATCAGATTTAATCTCATTCACATACAGGGACAGTGTAGTAGTTTAGCAGTAGTATCCAGTGGATTAGTCAATGCTCAAGTAGTTGTTGATGGATTGAAGTCAATGCTCCTGGCTTTCCTGACAGGGTGGAATTGGCTAGTCCTCACACCACGCTTCCAAGCGGCTCTGTCCAGCAGGTCCACATAAAAAACAGAAATGTGATTGACCAAACCAAACTTGTGCTGAGCTAACGGTAATTGACAATTACCGAACTCAGCACAGGTTTAAGAACTTACAAAATACAATTTTAAATTTGTGATATTGAAAAGCAACATAAAAGATAACCTAGTTTCAATTGCTTTCTTTAATGTTACACAATATCCTTAGATTGTACCAGACTTAGAATGAATATTGCCATGTGAGTAGAATATGTACTGATGTGTTTTTTTTATTCTTCCAAGGTCTTTGCCAACTTGGGTGACATCCAGTACCTTTATCATGACTTGGTCATAATAACGACTATAGCCTTTGTCAGTGAGTACCACTGTATTGCATTACATGTGCTCAAACTGTTTACAACATTTCGGTTTTTTCCTAGTTTTCTTTCTCAACTGCAGTCTTTTTTTATAAAAGCTGCTACAGTTTTTCTGTATAAGGCCATTGTTGCTTCGATTTTATGGATCCATCTGAGCGTTCAAATGTACAGCAAATCGTACAAATCATACGCAAAATGAGCAAATATATGCCGTGCATTGCAAAAGATACCTCTGTCAGAAAACGAGTAGTAATGTCATAGAATGCTTAAGTCAATTCCAAAATGAAGAATCTATCATACGTTACTCCACACTCTATATTGTGTTAAGTTTTTTGTTCAACCTTCCCTACCACATAGATTTCATAATGAAGGCACTGTTTTTTTTTCTTGGCAAACTTTTTTATTTGTACACTTGCATCCGTTTTGGGACTCTAAAATGATGTAAATCCACAATGGAATCAGTATATGGCCATATTACTCACTCATCGGATTCACTATCTGCCAAGGACGTCACGTTTCAAGTTTGTTTGCTTGTTACCGATAGCGTGTACGGCATAACTCAAGTAGTTGTTGATGGATTAGTCAATGTATTAAGCCTAATGGCCTACGAAAAGTAATACTGAGTTAGTAAGTACAGTACTTGCACTGAGCTGAATCACACAAATCCAGTGCAAAAGAATGCTGGTAGGGTGCCCAATATCTAAACTGGGCAGTAATCTTTTTCTTTTGAGAAACAAACATGCGTAATAATATGAAAGTCAACATAATCAACTCATTAGATGTAAGTTATTATGAAAATATGATCGTTTTCTTTTTTCAAACAAAATGTTGCCAAATTAACTTCCTTGAATATTCAAAAAAGTGTGTGCATCTAAAGTCCATGAGGGACACATGATAAGGATAAGATGACATGTGTTGAATCATCCTCTTCCAAATTAGTGAGCCGCAACTCAGCATATCCCAAGCTGGTGCGGCAGCGGCCACCAACTAGCTTGCTGAGGCCTCCTATCCTGTTCTCCATGGTAGTGCAGATTGCCATTCAGCTGGCTTTCCAGCTAGGGGCCTTCTACTTTCTACTAGCACAGTCCTGGTGAGTAGAGTGAATGACATCGTTAATCCGTTCGAACCAGCAGAGTTTGCGGTCTAGGATGTCTGTGGATTCGAGTGTCCCTGGCTGTGCTGTCATTCAATCCCGAAACCATACTAGACATTCAGGCCTCGACCGCAAACCACGGTGTTTCTGGGAGTTAGAGACTGTCAAGCAATGATTGAGAGAATGTACAATACCACCCTTGGGTTGTCCCTGTGGTGTAGTGGTCTGGATTTTAACTTTAACTAACAATCCCACCCTTAACAAGAAAGGAGGTCTGCAGCACTGGGAAAAATTAGCTCCTGTACCTAAACAGCAGGAGGTACTTGACTAATTAGCATACAACCTTGTCTTGACTTGAAGTTGTATAATTGAAACATCCTAAATGGTCCTCATCTAACTGACATATCAATTCAGAGATTTGGTATTAAACCTAGTTCTCCAGCTTTTTCCCATAGCAGATGCTATCTGAAATGTCTGTTTCAAAATTGTATCCAATTACTTAAAATGTAATTATCATTTGGCGACATGGTTAATTACTCAAACACTCAAAGTTATGACACCTTAATTTGGATCATTGCTTCTTTTAAATCTTGAAACACTTTTACTACTCCATCTGTGTACTAATAGGAAAATGTGGTCAACATGTGAAATGTGCTGCTACAGTTACTATTATATAATAGTATACATGTTTAGTGAAGTACAGTGTTCTGTTGTCCATTATTACAGGTTTGTGCCATGGGAAGACTATAGACTTTGTAATGATGGAAGCATGAACTCTACAATCAATACGACTGACATCAATACCACAATGGAGTCCACCTTGAAGCCATGCACAGTTAACTATGACTCGGAAAGTGATGAAGGAGTTTTGACCTATGAAACTGCCACCATGTTTGGAGTGGCAACATTCCAGTATGTAATAACAGCCTTTGTCTTCTCAAAAGGAAAGCCATTCCGACAACCTGTTCACACAAACTGTAAGTATGAACATGTGTAGGTAGTAGGTTTGAACTGATTTGTATGTACCAGTAGCCCTAATATCAAATATTCTCCACCTTAACCCAAACCAATTATATTTTGTTCCGGTCCTCTGAATTAAGTTCCAAAAAGCAATGTCTAAAGTTGTAGGTATAGAGAATTTTATATCTTACACACTCTCTTCAAACCAAGAAGGGAACAAAAGCTGCTGGATAAAGGTAAGAAGAGGCAATATGATTATGATGAGTCTTGTCACCGGGTTACCCGCCCTCTACGAACTTCTGTCTGTTTTCTTTTTCAAGTTACAGTTTTACAATCATCATAATTACATTTTTTTTCTTATTGCTGGCCGGTTCCGGCCAGAAATAAGAAAAAAATGTAACTATAATGATAATAGTAAAACTTTAACTTGAAAAAAAAACAACAGCCGGAACGAGTCTGCAACGGCGGCTACTACGAACACAGTCATTCTCATTGAAACAGATGGTGTTTTCAAATTTGCAATATTTTTGTATCAACAGGGCTAGAAACAAAATATAGGATGTATAACACAAGTGACAATATATACGACTATGATATTGCAATCATTATATATGGTGCAGAAAGAAATGATGGTTGACTCTTTTGCCATATTGGTGTCAATGGACTGAAAAACACAACGAACAAAGGTTTACAACTAGTAGCATGACTGTTTTGCTTACATTAACCTTTAAAATTTAAACAATAAGAAGGAGGTGACCTGATAGTTTGACTCTTCATCTGATAGAATTGAAATGTTTTACCAGTGAGGTGGAATGTCTGTGGAAGCTAGATTGAATCCACACATTTATGTACAATTGTATGTTTCCTTAGGGTTGTATGTGTTAGACCTCATCATCCTGACTGCTCTCAATGTGTGGCTTTTGCTGTATCCAACTCAACCAGTGGCTTATTTTGTGGAGGTAAAAAACTTTATTTCAGTACTCAGATATGTGTTTGTGTATGTGCACTACTAAAAAGGCCTTTTGGTTAAGCTTCATGAGCAAGCCTAGTAGTTGTTGCCATCCATGGCTAACTTCATCAGGTTAGGAAGTTATTTTAAGGAAATGGGACGATCTTAAAAAAACATATGAACAAAAACATTCTCACCTGCCATCGTTTTGGTAATTGCAAAAATTGGATTAAGGCAGCCATTTTAATCAAGAAATCAACCAGTCATGCACTGAAACAATTTATTGGAAGGATACGAACTGTGTCACATCCAGCAGTAAATATTTCTTGCCAAATTTCGACCTGATGAAGGCAGTTGACAAGTTACCAAAACGTTTGCAGGTGAGAATTACTTTTGAATTACTTTTTTATGAACAGATATCATTTATTTCTACATTCCACAGCTCGCACAGTTTCCTGACTTCACCTTCCGTCTTTATCTACTTGCTGGAGCTGTCGCAAATTTTGTGATATCCTGGCTGACTGAGGTGGGCATGCTCTTAGTCTTAGACCCTTTTCAGAGTCAGAGACCAGTGGGACTCAGTCTAGTGCTGCGTACTGTACTGTGAAAATTGATTAGGTACAGTGAGGACTGGTCCAAAATGTCGGATCATGAAGTACCGGTACTGTACCGATATAAATTTACACCAAGTATATGCTTATTTTGTGACTGATCTCCTGACCTCTTGGCCTTATGCAACACCAAACATGACCAAAGTGACACCTTGGAACAGGGTAACTATTAAATATACAACAGATCATTCAGGCAGGCCGGGAGTTTTGATAGCAAGGCCAAGGGAGTTTGGTGGTAGGAAACCTAGTTATTTTCTTTGAAAAAAGACATTGACAAGTTGAAAACAGTTTATTTATGTTTCTGTCATTATTGAAGAAGTTCAAAAGAACACATTTTAATTTTTCAAATTGTTCAGGTACAGGTTCAGGTCTGGACCTGTACCTGAACCTCTGTACCGGTACCTGTACCTGATGTTACGTTTAGGTATGTAGCACTAGGACTCACCTAGGACACGGGGTTGATCCCAAATTGACAAATCATGTTACAAAATGTATCAACTGTTCAAATTCGCCCCTGATGGAGGCCTAGGATTCGGCAGATTGGTATTAATCCGCTCTCGGATTCAGTTCATACCAGATTTCGCGAAATCAATCAGGGTTTGGTGGATTCTTTGTGTGGGTATGTTGCTACCTTACATGTATGTGATGATAAGCATAATGTAATGTGTAATATCCGATATGCAAATCAGGGATTCATTTACATAATTAATGATGAGAGTGTAAAATTCAATTGAAAGCTTGTAATCGACGTCTTTTCCCGAACACTTGGAGGATTGCCAGCAAGCTGTGTGTCATTGTTTTGAAAATAACTCCAGAAGGGGCCGACAGATCGTCATGATTGATATAGATAGATGTTAATTATCCATATATGACCCATTTTGCTTAAGTGGTAGGGAAATACCCTAATACCATGGCGGGAATTTGATACTCTTAGCATCTGTAAGTTCATTGTGAACATCATCAAACTAAATTATCAAATCAAGGCCCTATCTGCTTAATTAAGAAAATGCTTGAATATCTTTTCTTTATAGCTTATTAAAAGAAAATCTTACCTTGGACAACTTGACGTGTTACTAGTATTTGGGTGGACAAGATTATCGACCGATATGATAATTGTATACACTTGTATCATAATTATACATTTGTATATGGAAATTGGGACCTTATATAATCAACAAGATACCCCATTGGTCATGAAGGTGCTTTGGCGAACGTAAGGTATGGGGTCGTTAGATCTGGTTTATCTGATGTCGCCTTTGAGATGTCAACTTCAGATGTCTCTGATCAGACCTTGAATTATATGGCACAATGAAATAATCGTCTTGCCTTTCCTGCATAGGTACTGTTAGCAGATAACAACGCCCTCTGGAAGTGGCTGACAGTATCTTACCACCAACACCACAAGAAAAAGTACCAGGTTCTGCAAGAGGAGCTCCTGTATGATAAAGACTATGGCCTTCCAGTCGGGGCCATGCTTTCCCAAGGCACTGGCAAAGAAATCAATCCCGATGATGGCCATAGCGGGGATACTTGTATTCAAATTGACGACTCAACCTATTTGTAACATTTTGGAACCAGTTCCATCGGACCATGACTTTATAAGACAGTGCTAAAATTTCTTCCAAGGTATTCATGGATCAAATTTTTGACGACTACTTTCGCCTTCTTCAGGATCAATAATGACCAATTACTACCGAACGTAAACTCGCGAGAGTTCCAGACACGTTACTTTATTGACACGTGTCATTACGGATACGAGACGTCAGCAATTGGTCAAACATGCCAGGAAGTTTATAACGTCCACCGTCTCTGTCATTATTGATCCTGAAGAAGGCGACAGTGGTCGTCGAAAATTCAATCCGTGAACACCTTAGTGTTCGAATAATGTTTAGCATAGTATTATGATTACTACCAAGTTGAACACAGATGAGCTTCTATGAAGACCATGATTTTTTCAACGTGTAGTTAGATTGCCCTACTCTCCAAGCAGAGGAGTGGGTCCGGCAGGTTTTTGACGTGCTTTTAGGCGTTTTTGTCGGGCTTTCTACTTTGTCGTTATAGAAACACGTCAAAAACCTGCCGGACCCACTCCTCTACTTGGAGAGTAAGATTGCCCCTGTTGAAAAATGCCAGCATATACCTACATGTATCTTGCATTTGTGTGTGCTACGTATGTGTTACTCAAGAAATTATACATTTCTATAAGACAGATTGTCCTTTTAGCAATGGGAATATATTTCTGTAGGTCTCAATAGTGGGTGTAAAAAATGAACATTATAGCCGAAAAATATATTCTACTAATTAGATTATGAAACAGATCCTAATCGTCATAGCCGAATAGCTTTCAATGGCACTGCAGCAGAACATCTGGTTTTGATATCCTGTGTTGTTGAGTGGAAGATATAATGTAAGTCATGTGCTCCCTACCGTTTATTTTAACCACAGGAGCCGATGTTGCTAAAGGTTTTAAAAGAAAATAAGTCCCCAAAGGGGTTGACGGATCGTCATGACTTTGGTATGTACATAACTTAAGTGATGATTGACATAACCAAATGCTGATTATGCAAATAAGGATTGATTTTTCATAACTAATGCGAAAATTCATAGTTTCGCTGAATTCCATGATAGGACTATTGAAATATAACATTATAAAAAACGAGAGAAAAATATTCATTATTTTTATTACTAGATAAAGATTATGCGTATTAAGATATAACTTGCGTAATGAATGAGAAAATCCTATGATTTTATTGATTTAAATGGCGGGAATTTCATTCTTGTACCATTTGGAACTTGAGACGGTGAACTTCGTTAAACTGAAATAATAACTTCATAGTTTTACGCAAAGTTGATGAAAACTGTCAGAATATGTTTATTATGACTCGGATTAGGTGGAAAAGATGATACTGATATTATTTGTACATTCATAATCAGTCGTAAAGGATAACATTTTTGTCATTCTTCAATTTGTTGATAATGTATGACAGTAATCTGTCACATTTTAGTATCATGTAGCAGAGTTTGTTATTAATTGAAAGTGTTTGGCAATATCAATATTATGCGATATATCCGAACAAAAAATTTTGTCATTATTCATATCTTTAATGCTTGTATTTTTCAATAAATGACAAATGTTGTAAATAGAAACTTTACTTTTGATACATTTTTATCCCCTGACATAGAACTTTGTCCTCTCCCTTAATTTTTTTGGAAAATGAAGAAAAGCTTATTCCTTCTGATATTATGATCTTTACATTCAACTACTTGCACGATGAATGTTTAGATAAACATGTTATATGCGTGTGATGATGATTGCTGTTTCATAGTATCGGTGTAAGTCATACAAATTCTGAGGGAATGTACTTGCATGTTCTTAAGTTCGTTTGCGTGCGTGCGTGTGTGTGTGTGAGTGTTGTGATTGTGTGTAAATGTGTGTGACTGTACTGTGTGTGTGTGTGAGTTTCATTATGTGTGTATGTATGTATGTGTGTGTGTTTGGTTGTGCGTGTGTTTGTGTGTGAGGAACACATGAAGCGTAAAAAAACTAGTAGAGACACTGCTGTCACCATAACGATGCGTCATCTGGATCAATCTCTCATACAGCTACGAGTCTTCTAGAGCCCGTCTGGTGACAGCCTCTAGTTTGACGTGATTCTGTGTGGGCCAATCCGAAAGCGCTCCTAGAATAAGTAAAAGTCGTCATTCATATGAGAAGATAGAGGGGGCAAATGGGGCGGGGTTGGATACAGGCAGAAGGGGAGCATGGGGAGTTTTAAATAATACAACAAAAACACACCTGCATTTTTAGGATATGCAGCTAGGGGGCCTAAACCTATACCACTTATGTTCGAGCCGACAAGCTACCTGCCACTCAAAAAACAAGGGCAAGTTAAGAACCTATTCATTCTATTATGCCAAAATCGAGATTGTCCTTCGTTTTGACGATACCTACCCATATACCGAATATTGTAATAATCCATCCATAGCTTCTTGAGTTAAAAAATGAAGATAACAAGTTAAGATAACATGGCACCGCTTTAGTTCTCCACACACATTGCAGCATTTTGAAAGGAAAATTGGAGCGATTGATGGAAAACAGACAAAAACACTTGTATTCGTTCGACATCTTGTTGCTTCTCAAAATAGACATAGCATTAGGACGAGGTAGCCCTTCAAAAGGGGACGATTTATAGGAAATAAAAGCTTCATTGGTGAAATGCGAAGGAGACATATGATTTATGACCTAATATCCAATCATTATCTTCGCCGAGTACTTGTACTCGGAGAAGATTATGTTTTCGGTTGAAAAATCTGTTGGGTGGGTCTGAATGTATGTCAGGAGCATAACTCAAGAGAGCTTCAATGAATCTTTATTATGTTCGGTAGGTGTGTAGTGGTTGTGTAAAGGAAGGTCAAGTTCGAAAATGGTTCACCTTGCGTTTTTCAACAGTACTGCAGCGGACTTTGCATTTCTTTGTGTTTGTATGTAGGCAAAAAAAGTGACGGAAACGTTGATGGATCTTCATGATTTTTTTGCAGGTGTGTAGATGTTATGAAAACGGAGGTCAAGTTCAAAAATGGTTCCCCTTGTATTTTCCGTCGGTACTGCAGTGGGCTTTGTGTGGATGTGTATTTGTATGTCGCCAGCATAACTCAAGAAGCTGTCGATGGATCTGTATGATATCTATTGGATGGGTAGGGTTTACAGAAAGGAAGGTCAAGATCGATAATGGGCCTTCTAGCGGGCACCTAAGGTACTGCAACAGAGCTTCAAAATTTGGAGGCATATTTTCTGAAAGTGCTATGGTCATGATTTTCTGTGTGGTAGATAGTTCATGCCACAGAAAGTAAGTTCTGTATATTTGGGCCCCCTAGCGGCTTGTTAAGAACTGCAGTGGGTGTTTATGTTTTGACATTCAGACATGAATAACTTGAGAAGGGGTCGACAGATCGTCGTGATATTTGGTATTTACAGAGCTCAGATGGTGCTTAACATAATCAATGACTAATTATGCAAATCATGAGCTAATTTGCATGATTAGAAAGGAAAGTTTGTTAACCCACTGCATTTCATAATCGGACATGGGACTGTCAGGTCATGTAACCAGATGGCCTTGCATAAACGTACATTTAGGTCAAATAAATAAACTATCCTCCAAGCAGAGGTGTGGGTCCTGCTGGTTTTTAACGCGTTCAGTTTAGGCATTTTTGTTCACCACGATTGGCGACATAATGAAAAGGGGACAAAATAGAAAGCCTGACAAAAACACCTAAAAACGCGTCAA